>NW_019157644.1:0-2231 GCF_002288905.1 Enhydra lutris kenyoni | reverse complement strand
TCGTTGTCATATATTGAGCATTGGGAATCTGAGGTGGAGGGGGGCACGGCTGCGTTCTAACTTCTAAAAATATTAAAATCAGATTTCTTGATTAAAAATCATAAGTTAAACACATTAATAAGATAATTAAACAGAAAACTCAATAACAATATATCATTAATGATCAAATAATGACATTATGGTCTATATTTAAAAATACTCTTCAGCTTGTAGAGAGAGCACTTTAATATATCTTATTTGTAGTATCTTCGTTTTATTCTTTCCATGATAAATCTTGCATAATTTATGTTAAAACTTATTTTAAAGATTTCTTTTTAAGGTTCTATTTATTTATTTGACAGAGAGAGAGTGAGAGAGAAAACACAAGTAGAGGAGTGGGAGAGGGAGAAGCAGGTTTCCCGCCCAGCAGGCAGCCTAATGAGGACTCTGGGATCATGACTGAGCTGAAGGCAGACACTTAATAACTGAGCCACCCAGGTGCCTCTCTTTCAACAATTTCTCTTTCTTTCTTTCCTTCTTTTTTTCTTTCTTTTTTAAAAGATTTTATTTATTTATTTGACAGACAGATATCAGAAGTAGGCAGAAAGGCAGACAGAGGAGGAAGCGGGTTTCCTGCTGAGCAGAGAGCCTGAAATGGGGCTCAATCCCAGGACTCTGGAATCATGACCTGAGCCGAAGGTAGAGGCTTTGAACCCACTGAGCCACCCAGGTGCCCCTCTTTTAATATTTCTAACCATTTGGAGATTCTAACTGAATTGTCCATTCAGTAAGAGGCACTACATAAATACTGAGTGGACAATTCAGTTAGAACTTGAGCTTAATGACTGAGCCACACAGGCACCCCAAAAGAGAGATACTTCTTCAAAAATACAGCTTCCTTGCATTGAGAAAAGATAGTAAGAAAAATCTGAATATTTCACTACTTATTAAAGAAATTGAATTCTTCATCAAGAAAAACTTCCAAAAAAAGCAAATCATATATCAGATGACTTTGTAGGTGAAGTCTACCAATCATGCAAGGTAGAATAATAAAATGATAATATGCATAATAATAATATCACATAAATACTTTCAGAAAACAGAGAAGCAGAAAGCAGTCCTCATTTTGTTTTATGAGGCCACAATAATCCTAATGACAAAACTTGGGAGATGCATTTAAAGAAAAAGTAACTATGGATTTATATTCCCCATGAATATAGATGCAAAACTCCTTAAAAATATATCAGCAAATTGAGTACATGAAAATATAGAAAGAATAACATCTCACCACCTAGTAGAGTTAACTGTAGGGAAGAGAGATTTGTTCAACATTCCAAAATTTATGCCTATAACTCACTGTATTAACAGAATTAAGGGAGTCATCATATCAAGAGATACATAAAAAGCATTTAAAAACATTCAGCATTGGTTGATCATAAAATTTCTCACTCAGTTAAGTGAGAATGGAAGGCAATTTCCTTAAGCTTATAAGGGGCATTTACAGAAATCCTAAACTGACATTATACTTGTGGTGAAATGTTGAATACCCTCTCCCAGTGATCAGGAATGGGACAAAGATGTATGTTCTTATCTCTTCCTTTCAACAGTTTAGCAGAGGTCTTAGTCAGTAAATAAAAATGAACGGGCAAAAATAAAATCTTGTATTTTCAGTGATAAAATTGCTTACAGAAATTGCAACAGATCTACAAGATAGTACCCAAAATGAATAATGCAACTGGCATAGTGTCAGAGTATAAAGTCAATGAGCCCAATTCAGGTGGGAGGACTAATGCATAGGAAGAAACTGACCTCACCTCCTCCCAGCGACTCACAGGTGTATATGGAACAATTTCCTCTGAAAACTAGCTGAATAGCTCCTTCACAACTAACAGTTAAAGGGCCACTTCCAGGTGGGTAGGAGAGTCAGAGACCCAGTAGGGACAGAAACCCTACCCCTGGCAGGGCCACACAGTCAGGTGTTCTCCCACACAGAGCTACTCCCTGAGGAGAGAGAGGTTCATATCACACATCAGCACCCCAGCCGGAGCGTTGGTGGTATAGTGGTTAGCATAGCTGCTTTCCACATCAGCACCCCAAACTCTGGGACCTGAAAAAGCAAGATGAGCCCCCAAAACACCTGGCTTTGAAAACCAAAGGGTCTCACATCCAGGAGACCCATTGGGCTGCAGAGAACAGAGATTTTTTTTTTTTTTTAAAGATTTTATTTATTTATTTGACAGAGAGAGAGAGAG
>NW_019157643.1:0-2232 GCF_002288905.1 Enhydra lutris kenyoni | reverse complement strand
GCACTGTGTTCATCATGAAGCTGGGTGCAGGGGGAAGAGAAGGAGGAAGGACACCTATCCAGGAGGTTGTGACAGAAGCCCAAGAGAGAGGAGATGTGGTCTGAGTGCTGACTAGATGAATGGCATGGCTGAGAGAGTTCCTAGGGTTAATGAGAAATTTGAAGCAGACTCACGTGACATATGAAGAACAAAGGGAAGGGTAAGTTAGAGGAAACATGTGGTATCATGTCAGGTGCATGGGACTGCATATTTATTTGCTTGCATATGTTGAGTTTAAGGAAATTGATTTTTTTAAATTAAAGATTTTATTTATTTGAGAGAGAGGGAATGAGAGAGAGAGAGCATGAGAGGGAAGAGGGTCAGAGAGAGAAGCAGACTCCCTGCTGAGCAGGAAGCCTGACGCGGGACTCCATCCTGGGACTCCAGGATCATGACCTGAGGTGAGGCAGTCACTTAACCAACTGAGCCACCCAGGCATCTTTAAGGAAATTGACTTTAGTCACTTTTTGATAAATAGTTTCCAGTGTTTTTGTAAGGGAACTGCCCTATACGCTGAAGATACAGTAACAAAATTTCAGAAGAGTTTCCTTCTCTCTGAGTGTTTGCATTCTAATAGGTGATAATAAGAAAAAGAAAAGAAAAAACTAAGATACATTTAGACAGATAATCATTATGGAGGGAATAAAACAGCTTCTTGAGGAAGACAGTGAAGGTTGCGTATTGGAGATACGGTTCAGGGAGGTATTTTGACATTTTGAGTCAAATGAACTAGTGTTTGTTACACAAAAGGGCAGTGTTATGTGTAAAGGAAGAAGAGAAATGCATTGTTTTGTGTATGATCAGTGGTGTCACAATTTTTAGTGGAAAAGAGCAAGGACTAGTGGTTAATGGCATGCTCTGTGTGTGAACTGGTGCAGATATAAGAATGGGATGAAAAGCCCAGCCTACTATCTGAGTGTGAGAATTTACCACTTTGTGGATTCTGTTTTCAGATTCCCTTCCCCATGTGACTTTTCAGTTCTCTAACATCGTATTCTATATTATAGAATGTCTTTTCAGGCTCAGTTTCCATGAGCAGTGAAAAATGGTGCCCTGTCTTGTCTCCATGACAAGGTCACTGCACAAATCTGAGTTTTGGGGTACCTGAAGCTAGGAAACTCTGCAGAATGACTGTCTGCAAGGAAGGTAACTCTGCCAACAAAGTCAGACCTGGAGTGAGGCTATGCCCAGGATATAATATGTTCTAGCAATGAAGAAAAAGGAGTTCATCAAGAGTCAGGTAGTTTTCACAGGTGGAATCCTGTGTAAGCCAGATCTGAGGACTGACTATTCTAGGTAAATCTGAGGTGGGGAAACCCTACAGAGATGGGAATGGAATTCTTATAATCACAGAGTGTTGACAATCTACTCATTGTCTTATTATGATCCTTGTCCTTGAAGGCTTTCTGAAAGGGAAGAATATCTTCAGTTAGGCAGTGATATCATAATATCAATTATCATAATATCAATTGATACCATAATTTATACACCCAGTAAAGAGTTGACCATTTATTGAGCCTATTAGATAATTTATACATCTAGAAAAATGTCTTCATAAACTAACACATAATCAAATCGTGAAATTTTGACCCTCTTAGTCAAGGAACATTTGAGACTTTCAGCTTGAATGAAACAAGAATATGGTGACAATATATCAAATAGATCAAAATATCTTAGAGCTTCTAACTGGCACAAAAACACCTGAACATGTTCTTGCTTTAATGCATCTGTTTTTTAATGACAAAAGTATTGATTAAGTTCAAATTATGTCCTGGGCACTCTATCTAGAGCTCTATTTAGAACTAATTAGTCATTCAGGGATGCGCAGAATAAGAGCTTTCCAGGGATCTGAATGGAGGTGACTAGGAATTATGCAATAAGTGTAGAAAACATGTTCAATAGTTCAGGGGTATTTTGGTGGGAAGGTAGGTGTTTGAAAAGGAATGTATCTATTCTATGGAACTTGTGCATTAAAATTTACAGTTTAAATTTCAAGAATGACAGAAAAGTAGAGAAAATAAAGGTAAAGAACAATTGGAATGGGGTGTATTTTCTTTAAGCTTCTCAGAAGAGAAGAAACATAGCAGAGTGATGAGATAAAACAGTGACCGACAATAGATGAAGTTGTAGGAAGTACTTTCAATATAAGGAAAATGTCTACTAATGAAAGTTCTCAGAAAGGAATTCAGTACA
>NW_019157642.1:0-2234 GCF_002288905.1 Enhydra lutris kenyoni | reverse complement strand
TGTGTGTGTGTGTGTGTGTGTGTGTGTGTGTGTGTGTGTGTGTGTGTATACCACCTTTTCTTTATCCATTCATTTGTTGATGGACATCTAGGTTCTTTCCATAGTTTGGCTATTGTGGACATTGCTGCTATAAACATTTGGGTGCACACGAACCTTTGGATCACTACATTTGTATCTTTAGGTTAAGTACCCAGTAGTGCAATTTCTGGGTCATAGGGTAGCTCTATTTTCAACTTTTTGATGAACCTCCATGCTGTTTTTCAAAGTGTCTGCACCAGCTTGCATTCCCACCAACAGTGTAGGAGAGTTCTCTTTTCTCTCCATCCTTGCCAACACCTGTCCTTTCCTGACTGGTTAATTTTAGCCATTCTGACTGGTGTGAGGTGGTATCTCATCGTGGTTCTGATTTGTATTTCCCTGACGCCGAGTGATGTGGAGCACTTTTTCATGTGTCTGTTAGCCATCTGGATGTCTTCTTTGCAGAAATGTCTGTTCATCTCCTCTGCCTGTTTCTTGATCAGATTATTTGTTCTTTGGGTGTTGAGTTTGATAAGTTTGTAATAGATTTTGGATACTAGCCTTTTATCTGATATGTCATTTGCAAATATCTTCTCCCATTCTGTCAGTTGTCTTTTGGTTTTGTGGACTGTTTCCTTTGCTTTGCAAAAGCTTTTGATCTTAATGAAGTCCCAATAGTTCATTTTTGCCCTTGCTTCCCTTGCCTTTGGCGATGTTTCTAGGAAGAAGTTGCTGCAGCTGAGGTGGAAGAGGGGGCTGCCTCTGTTCTCCTCAAGGTTTTTTGATGGATTCCTTTCTCACATTGAGGCCCTTCATCCATTTGAGTCTATTTTTGTGTGTGGTGTAAGGAAATGATCCAGTTTCATTTTTCTGCATGTGGCTGTCCAATTTTCCCAACACCATTTGTTGAAGAGACTGACTTTTTTCCATTGGACATTCTTTCCTGCTTTCTTGAAGATTAGTTGACCATAGAGTTGAGGATCTATTTCTAGGCTCTCTATTCTGTTCCATTGATCTATGTGTCTGTTTTTGTGCCAGTACCATACTGTCTTGATGATGACAGCTTTGTAATAGAGCTTGAAGTCTGGAATTGTGATGCCACCAACTTCGGCTTTCGTTTTCAACATTCCTCTGGCTATTCGAGGTCTTTTCTGGTTCCATATAAATTTTAGGATTGTTTGTTCCATTTCTTTGAAAAAATGGATGTTATTTTGATAGGGATTTCATTAACCGTGTAGATTTCATTAATCATATAGCATAGACATTTTCACAATATTTTTTCCTCCAGTCCATGAGCATGGAACATTTTTCCATTTCTTTGTGTCTTCCTTAATTTCTTTCATGAATACTTTATAGTTTTCTGAGTACAGATTTCTTGCCTCTTTGGTTAGATTTATTCCTAGGTATCTTAGGGTTTTGGGTGCAATTGTAAATGGGATTGACTCCTTAATTTCTCTTTCTTCTGTCTTGTTGGTGTATAGAAATGCAACTGATTTCTGTGCATTGATTTTATATTCTGACACTTTACTGAATTCCTGTACAAGTTCTAGCAGATTTGGAGTGGAGTCTTTTGGGTTTTCCACATATAGTATCATATCATCTGCAAAGAGTGATAGTTTGACTTCTTCTTTGCTGATTTGGATGCCTCTGATTTCTTTTTGTTGTCTGATTGCTAAGGCTAGGACTTCTAGTACTGTGTTGAATAGCAGTGGTGATAATGGACATCGTTGCCATGTTCCTGACCTTAGCGGAAAAGTTCTCAGTTTTTCTCCATTGAGAATGATATTCGCTGTGGGTTTTTCATAGATGGCTTTGATGATATTGAGGTATGTACCCTCTATTCCTACACTTTAAAGAGTTTTGATCAAGAAAGGATACTGTACTTTGTCAAATGTTTTTTCAGCATCTATGGAGAGTATCATATGGTTCTTGTTCTTTCTTTTATTAATGTATTGTATCACATTGATTGATTTGCGGATGTTGAACCAAACTTGCAGCCCTGCAATAAATCCCACTTGGTTGTGGTGAATAATCTTTTTAATATACTGTTGGATCCTATTGGCTAGTATTTTGGTGAGAATTTTTGCCTCTGTGTTCATCAAGGATATTGGTCTGTAATTCTCCTTTTTTTTTTTTTTAAAGATTTTTATTTATTTATTTGACAGAGAGAGATCGCAAGTAGACAGAGAGGCAGGCAGAGAGAGAGAGAGAGAGAG
>NW_019157641.1:0-2235 GCF_002288905.1 Enhydra lutris kenyoni | reverse complement strand
CTGCAAAAGGTTGTGAAGGCAGCCTGTCTAATTACCACTGTAGCTTCGCATTCACTAAGTTGAGGGGGGAGGAATTCAGGACTAAATAAGATCTCCCCCACCCAGGGCTTTCAGGTGGGCGAAGCTGCACCCAGCACACAACAGGTTGGGGGCTCTGTCCGTGGCCCACTGCTAACACGTATAAAGGATGGGTGGGGGGTACTGACTTTGCTGAGCAAGAACAGGGCTGGCTCTGGTAAGTTTTCCTATCCTTGCTTTCTCATCATGTTATCTTTTGTTCCTACTTAAATTATCTTTATAATTTATAATTGTATTGTATAAAATCTAATTATGCATCTTATCATATATTATCTAATAATATATATTAGAGTATATATCTTATTTAATTACATAAAACAATTATAAGATGAAATTTTATAATTTAAAATAGATTTAAAATTATACACAGTACTGTTTCCAAGCCTTAACTGGCTGGACTTACTTTGGGATTCAAGCCTTGTAGAAAGCAGTGGTTCTCAAACTCAAGTGTGCCTCCAAATCACCTGAAGGTCTTGTTAAAATACAGGTGGCCGCTCTCCCCCTGCAGTCAGTAACTGGGTGGCTCTGGGCAGGGCTGAGTCTGTGCTTTTCTAACACATTCCCAGTTGTTGATGCTGCTGGTCTAGGAACCATCTTTTGAGTACTGTCGTCATGGAGAAAACAAACAATAAAAACAATTAATGTTGATGATTTAATATATTAGCAACCTGGGGACGCCTGGGTGGCTCAGTTGGTTAGGCAGCTGCCTTTGGCTTAGGTCATGATCCCAGTGTCCTGGGATCGAGTCCCACATCGGGCTCCTTGCTCATCAGGGAGCCTGCTTCTTCCTCTGCCTCTGCCTGCCATTCTGTCTGCCTGTGCTTGCTCTCTCTCCCTCTCTCTCTCTGACAAATAAATAAATAAAATCTTTAAAAAAAAAAAAATATATATATATATATATATATATAAGCAACCTGCCAATCAAGCAGTGAGGTTTTGGGGGGTTTGCATGTGTTTTTTGTTTTGTTTGGTTTTTAATTCTTATGATGCAGCTGGCATTATACTAGGTGTTATGGGATCCTGGTCCTTATCCTGAGGGATTTTTCTGATTGGCTGAAGAGATGATGAATACATAGAAACAGGAGAAAAGGGTAAGGTCTAGCCAAGTGTAGAGCAGGGTGGGATAATTCAGTGTAGAATTTTGTCTTTAGGAAGGAACATGGGGTGAAGTAGAGCTTGAGCTGGTCTCTGAAGTGAGAATAGGGTTTGAGTGGGGGAATGAAGTGTGTGGGAGGGGGACTCTTGTCATTAAGGACCCACCAGCATGCGCAAAGGGCCAGTGCTGGAAAAGCCCCTATAAAATCACATCTGGTTGCATGACGCCAAACATAGGACCTTTGCCCCGAAAAGCAGTGTGACTTGCTTGCTTGTGAAAGAGAACATATCCCTCCAGCCAGCACCACCCTCCTGTCTCATCTCCATACCTTCCATTTGATTAGAGCCCACACTCTTCTTGGAGGACTTTCTATACTTCCGGAGGCCATTCCTGATCCTTTGTTCCTGATACCTCCTTTACCCAACATCTCCTTTTCTCCCATCTCTACCAGTCCGGTGCGGTGCAGCTCCAATGCCGCTCATGACTCAAAACATCCCTAGTCACTCCCCAAACTCAGTTGTAGTGATTAGTGAAAAACTTGAACTGATGAGCATATCATTCCGTCTCCCACTTACTTGTGTCCAAGTTTTACTCATCATCTGTCCATTCTAGTTTCCCTCCTCTTCCTCTGGGATGACCCTTGTTCTCAAAGTGTGTTCCCCCTTACCTGGGGACTTGGAAATGCAAATACTCCAACCCCACCACAGGCCTTCTGGGAGGCTCTCCAGGGGGTCCAGGGATCAGAGCTCTCAAATCCATAGGTGATTCTGAAAAATTCTGCTCTGGGAAGAAAGCTAATTATTCAAAAGTGGCCCTGAAGTCCTCCCAGAGAGCTGTTTCCTCCTAGATGAAATCCCCACTCTCTAATTACTAACAGTCCATGTTAAGCATTGAGATTTTGCATTTCTTTTAAGGTGAACGGTTTTAATTTCCTCAAGCAGTTTACTTTAGAAACAAAATGAGAATGTTTTCTCCATAAGTTTAACATTTCGCTGACTTTATTATGTAGTACAAATGCCCTGACTGCTTTTTTTAAATGATTATAATTCAACCATAGATAA
>NW_019157640.1:0-2236 GCF_002288905.1 Enhydra lutris kenyoni | reverse complement strand
AACCTCTGTCAACTCAGATCCCTTGGAACTTCGAACCAGAGGCAGCGATTCAAAGCTGCCCTCTTCCTTGGCTGCTGTGGTAACGCGAGGTGGGGTTTCCAGGCATCCATTCGGAGAGCTCTGCTGTCGAATCTTTCCATGTGGGAGACCTCTAACCTGACTTCCCCTGTCCCGCAGAAGGACACCTTGTGGTTGGGAGCAGCTCACAAGCTCCAGCAAGGATAAGCCTCTAAGGGTTCTTGAGGCCACCCGAGCATTCGTTGGCCATCATGGACACAAATTCCAGCGTGAGCAGACATCTCACCCTCGCCCATCCTCAGGTGCTGGAGATCTTGAAATAGCTGCTGCACATTGGAACTCTCATGCCCTCGACACTGAACATAACCATAGCTTGTGTTTTCAGATTTCGATCCTCACAAGCTTTGCCAGCAGGCCCTCCACCTTGGGAATTCTAGAGTCACAAAGCTGCCTTCTACCTGGCCAACAGAAAGAAGAAATGTCCTACAGGTCTGCCCAAAACCCCAAATGAGCGTCCAACCACACGGCCCTCAAGGGCACCCTGATATCATAGGACGCCCTGTGAACTAATGATCTGTGTAACACAGCCCGAGACACAATCTCCTGCCGGCCAGTCAGATAGCGGGACCCATATCCTGCAGGTGGGAACTGCCTTGGCCCGAGCCCGTTATTTCCATCCAACCTGGGTATGCAGGTATCTGACCCCAGAAGGTAGTGCAAAACCCTGCCGTTGTGTGTACCTGAAGTACAACAGAGTCCTCCTCCTTCCCCATGGCAGGAAAGTGGATGTTGCTATGGTGGTACTACTTTCAGAGTGGGAGCCACCTGCATGGCCCATGAGACCACGCCCACTCAGGAGGGTCAACTGGGCACAAACAGGCTTTGTGACTCTTAGTTTGACACCCTTTCAAGCACAGACTGTCGGGGGTGTACCAGGATCCCACAGAGAGAACCTATTGTGACCCGAGACCCTAATCCTAACCCTTGGTGGGGTTGTCCAGGTCACGTGACCCACAACCCGTCTCTGGAATCCCTGTTTGGGCAGGACCCCGGAGATGGAAAAGAGCACTCTTTCCTTCCCCGAGAAAAACACCAAACTCTTGGGAGCCTGGCAGAATCCCAGAAAGGGAGAATATCCCATGGACCCATGTGCTCACCCGTCCATTCCGACACCATCCTAGGTGTACAGTCCTGATAGAAAAGCCTCTGCTACTGCCTCCCAGACACCCGAATTTCAACTCTTGAGGAGCTGCTTTCAGGGTCTGCACATCGGGCCTGCCATAACTTCACCCCTAATTCTTCCCCGAGTTGCTGACTGAAGACTTGGTTCCCAAAGCCGTGACCACATGCCCTCCAGAATGGGACCCCGAGAACCACACCGCATCACTGTGCCTGCCCTCCCGAGGAAACTCTGCCCGTCTCAGTTGCCCAAACTATCCAGAATGGGAGAAACATGCCAGACACCTGAACCCATCCCAATTTCATAGGCCGCTCTGGAAAAAAAGTGCAGTATGAGACACCGTCAGCACCTACCTCCAGGAAGACACGCACGTCAATGGGCCTGAGTCCGAAGATTAAACCTGACATGCCCCTAGGACCTCATCCAAACCTAGCTTAGGTTTTCAGGCCTCGGTCCATCCGGCCTCTTCTGGAAAACCAACATATGGCCCAACGCGTGTTCCCTGAGCCATACAGTAGAACCCCTCTGGTTCTGAGAAGGAAACTTTGCTATAAGGAACGAGGTCCCATCCACAGGTAGGAGGATCCTGCATGGCCGCAGAGCTACCGCCACATTCTAAGTTCTCCCTGGAGAACAAGCAGCATTGTGACCCTACAGACTGAGAACCTCCGTCAACTCAGATCCCTTGGAAATGCAAAGCAGAGCCACTGGATCAAAGATGCCCTGTTCCTAGGCTTCAGGAGTAACGGAGTTGGAGTCTCCAGGCATCCATTCGGAGAGCTCTGCTATCGAATCTTTCCATATGGGGACCCTGGAGCCCTCTAACTGGACTTCCCCTGTATCGCTGAAGAACACCTTGCTGTTTGGAGCAGCTCACATGCTGCAGCTTCGGAAAGCCGCCAAGGCTTCTTGAGGCCGCACGAGCATTCGTGGGCCATTATGGATACGAATACCAGCGTGAGCAGACATCTCACACTCGATCGTCCTCAGGTGCTTGAGATCTCGAAACAGACGCTGCACATTGGAACTGTTATGGCC
>NW_019157639.1:0-2237 GCF_002288905.1 Enhydra lutris kenyoni | reverse complement strand
CCGTTGAAGGGCATCTTGGTTCTTTCCACAGTTTGGCAACCGTGGCCATTGCTGCTATAAACATTGCGGTACAGATGGCCCTTCTTTTCACTACATCTGTATCTTTGGGGTAAATAGCCAGTAGTGCAATTGCAGGGTCATAGGGAAGTTCTATTTTTAATTTCTTGAGGAATCTCCACACTGTTCTCCAAAGTGGCCGCACCAACTTGCATTCCCACCAACAGTGGAAGAGGGATCTTTTAACAGTTGCTCTGAATGTAAATGGGCTAAATACTTCAGTCAAAAAAACACAGAGTATCAGATTGCATAAAAAAGAAAGTCCAATCCATATGTTGTCTACAAGAGACTCGTTTTAGACTAAAAGACACCTCCAGACTGGAAGTGAGGGAGTGGAGAACAGCTTTCCATGTAATGGACCTCAAAAGAAAGCTGGGGTAACAATCCTCATATCAGACAAATTAGATTTTTAAACCAAAGACTGTAGTAAGGGGTGAAGAGGGACACTATATCATACTTAAAGGGTCTATCCAACAAGAAGACCTACCAATTGTAAACATTTATGCCCCCAACATGGGAGCAGCCAATTATATAAACCAATTAATAACCAAAGTAAAGAAACACATTGATAATAATAACAATACATTGGTAGGTGGGGACTTGAACACCCCACTCACAGCAATGGGCAGATCATCTAAACAGAAGATCAACAAAGAAACAAAGGTTTTGAATGACACATTGGACCAGATGGACTTCACAGATATATGCAGAACATTCCATCCTAAAACAAAAGAATACTCGTTCTTCTTGAGTGCATGTGGAACTTTCTCCAAAATAGATCACATTCTGGGTCACAAATCAGGGCTCAACCAACACCAAAAAGTTGGGGTTATTCCCTGCATATTTTCAGACCACAATGCTTTGAAACTTGAACTCAATCACAAGAGGAACTTTGGAAGGAACTCAAACACTTGGAGGTGAAAGATCATCCTACTGAAGAATGAATGGATCAAACAGAAAATTAAAGAAGAATTTTAAAAGTTCATGGAAATTAATGAGAATGAAAACACATCTGTTCAAAGCCTTTGGGAAACAGCAAAGGTGGTCCTAAGAGGGAAGTACATTGCAACACAAGCCTCTCTCAAAAAAGTACAAAAATCTCAAATACACAAGCTAAATTTATAGCTAAAGGAGTTGAAAAGAGACCAGCAAATAAAGCCTAAACCAAGCAGGAGAAGAGAAATATAAAGGTTAGAGCAGAAACCAATGTAAAGGAAACCAGAAGAACAGTAGAACAGATCAATGAAACTAGAAGCTGGTTCATTGAGAGAATTAATAAGATCAATAAACCTCTAGCTAGATATATCCAAGAGAGAGAGAGAGAGAGAACCCAAATTAATAAATTATGAATGAAAGGGGAGAAATCATGACCAACAACAAAGAAATTTAAGAACATACTTTGGCAACTACATTCCAACAAATTAGGCAATCTGGAAGAAATGGATGCATTCCTGGAAACTTATAACGACCAAAACTGAAATAGAAAAAAATAGAAAGTCTGAACAGACCAACACCTAACAAAGAAATTGAAGCAGTAATCAAAAACCTCCCAGGGGCACCTGGGTAGCTCAATCAGCTAAGCTTCTGCTTTCAACTTAAGTCATGACCCCAGGGTCCTAGAATCAAGCCCCATGTTGGGCCTCCTGCTCAAAGGAGAGCCTGCTTCTCCATCTCCCGTGAGATCGAGCGCTCTCTCATTATCATTCTTCCCTTTCTCAAATAAATAAATAAAACCTTTAAAACAAAACAAAACAAAAAAACTTTCCAAAAAGCAAGAGTCCGGGACCAGGTGGCTTCATAGGGGAATTATATCAAATATTTAAAGAAGAAATAATACCTATTATACTGAAGCTGTTTCAAAAACTACTCTGTTGGTGGGAATGCAAGTTGGTGCGGCCACTTTGGAGAACAGTGTGGAGATTCCTCAAGAAATTAAAAATAGAACTTCCCTATGACCCTGCAATTGCACTACTGGCTATTTACCCCAAAGATACAGATGTAGTGAAAAGAAGGGCCATCTGTACCGCAATGTTTATAGCAGCAATGGCCACGGTTGCCAAACTGTGGAAAGAACCAAGATGCCCTTCAACGGACGAATAGATAAGGAAGATGTGGTCCATATACACTATGGAGTATTATGCCTCCATCAGAAAGGATGAATACCCAACTTTTGTAGCAAC
>NW_019157638.1:0-2237 GCF_002288905.1 Enhydra lutris kenyoni | reverse complement strand
TCAGCCTAGGAGATTCCTGCATGGCCCCAGAGCCACAGCCACATTCTAAGGTCTCCCTGGACACCAAGCAGCATTGTGTCCCATCAGACTGAGAACCTCCGTCAACTCAGATCCCTTGGAACTGCGAAGCAGAGCCTCTGGATCAAAGCTGCCCTGTTCCTAGGCTTCAGGGGTAATGGAGGTGGAGTTTCGAGGCATCCATTCGGTGAGCTCTGTTATCGAATCTTTCCATAGAGGGAGCCTGGAGCCCTCTAAATGGACTTCCCCTGTCCCGCTGAAGGACACCTTGCTGTTTGGAGCAGCTCACAAGCTCCAGCTTCGGAAAGCCGCCAAGGCTCTTGAGGCCGCACGAGCATTCGTGGGCCATCATGGATACGAATACCAGCGTGAGCAGACATCTCACACTCGATCGTCCTCAGGTGATTGAGATCTCCACACAGACGCTGCACATTGGAACTGTTATGTCCTCAGCACTGAACATAAGCCTAGCTTTGTTTTCAGACTTCCATCCTGACACACCTTGCCAGCAGGCCAACCATATTGGGAATTCTGGAAAAACAATGCTCCCTTCTGCCTGCCTACCGGAAGGAAGAAATGCCCTACGGGTCTGCCCAGAATTCCCAGATGAGTGTCCAGCAGCATGGCCCTCAAGGGCACCCTGATATCATAGGCCGCCCTGTGAACTGATGCTCTGTCTGACACAGCCCGAGCCCTGGCCTCCTGTCATCCAGCCACATAGCCTGACCCATATCCTGCAGGTGGGCTCTGTCTTGGTCAGAGCCCGTCATCTCCTGCGAACGTGGCTATGCAGGTATCTGACCCCAGAATGTAGTGCAAATCCCTTCCTAGGGGAACCTGAATCACAGCAGAGTACTCCTCCTTCCTCATGGCAGGAATGTGGATGTGGAGATGGTTGTACTACTCTAGAGTGGGAGCAAGCAACATGGCCCATGAGACCACGCCCAGATAGGAGGGGCGGCTGGGCCCAAGAAGGCATTGGGACCCTCAGCCTGAGACCCCTTTAATGCACACCCTGTTAGGGGCTGGACCAGGAAGCCAGAGAGCAGGCCTCTCGTGCCTCTTGGCCCAAATCCTAACCCTTGTTGGGGTTGTCCAGGCCACGTGACCCACAACCCCACTCTGGAATCCTAGTTTGGGTGGACCCCTGACATGGAAAACAGCACTCTTCCCTTCCCCCAGAAAGACAGCAAAATCTTGGGAGCCGGGAAAAACCCCAGATAGGAAGAACATCTCATGGACCCATGTAGCAACCCTATCATTCCGAGGCCATCCTACATATAGAGTCCAGACAGAAAAGCCTCTGCTACTGCTCCCAGGCATTCGGATTTCAAATCCCGAGGAGCTGCTTTCAGGGTCTGCAGATCGGGCCTGCCTTAACTTCGCTCCTAATTCTTCCCGGAGTTGCCGTGTGAAGACTTGGTTCCCAAAGCCGTGACCACATGCCCTCTAGGATGGGACCTCCAGAACCAAACAGCATCACTGGGCCTGCTCTCCTGAGGGAACTCTGCACATCTCAGTTGCCCAAACCTTCCAGAATGGGACAAAGCTTCAAGGCACCTGAACCCACACCAATTTCATAGGCTGCTCTGGAAAAAATGCGCAGTCTGACTGACACACCTTCAGCAACTACCTGCAGGAGGAAACGCACGTCAATGGACCTGAATCTGAAGATTGAACCTGACATGCCCCGAGAACTTCATCCAATACCTTGCTTAGGTTTTCAGGCCTCTGTCCCTCAGGCCTGTTCTGGAAAACCAACTTATGGCCCAACTTGTGGCCACTAGCCATACAATAGAATCCCTCTGGTCTCGAGAAGGAAAGCTTGCTCTTGAGAACGGGGACCAAACCTCAGCCTAGGAGATTCCTGCATGGCCCCAGAGCCACAGCCACATTCTAAGGTCTCCCTGGACACCAAGCAGCATTGGGACCCGTCAGACTAAGAACCTCTGTCAACTCAGATCACTTGAAACATCGAACCAGAGGCAGCGGATCAAAGCTGCCCTGTTCCTTGGCTGCTGTGGTAACGCGAGGAGGGTTGTCCAGGCATCCATTCGGAGAGCTCAGCTCTCGATTCTTTCCCTGTGGGAGACCTCTAAGCTGACTTCCCCTGTCCCGCAGAAGGACACCTTGTGGTTTGGAGCAGCTCACAAGCTCCAGCTTGGATAAGCCTCCAAGGCTTCTTGAGGCCACCCGAGCATTCGTTGGCCATCATAGAT
>NW_019157637.1:0-2238 GCF_002288905.1 Enhydra lutris kenyoni | reverse complement strand
TGGCTGATGCCAGTACAATTGTTCTGTATTGATACAGCAAACCTGAAAGTAATTTATGGGATGTACTAGGGCAGCAAGGACCAGCCATGAACTTACGACCCCAACCGAATTGTTCTCATTTGTTTAGCAAGCGTGTGGGAAGTCACGTAGGCCAGCGCACAACACATAGCACAGACCCTTTCTCAGTGCTACTCAACTTTTCCCGTCCTAAACCTTTTGTTAGGTTATTCAGACTTTAAAGGAGGCACAAGTCGGGGCCTGGTTTGGTCCTCGTCTCAAGCCTTACTGCGGCCTCCCACATCTCCCCCTTCCTTTTTAAATAAGTCAAGCATATGAATTTGTGCTTGCGCATGTAATCGTTGCTGTCTAGTACGAAACAGGGAAACACCCCAACCCACAAGTAGTACAGCTAATATTGTAAAGATTATGATAAGAATCCAAAAGGAATATTTCATATTTCCAGGATTAAACCCATAAACCAAGGCAAATAAAAGTCACTTCCCCCAAGCCTTTTACGACTTACTATATACCCTCAGGTTTATCTCCTTTCATGTTCTGGTGTAACCAGATATTTTCACTTTAAGACAAAACTACTCATTCTTTTAGGCCCTCTTTTTTGTGTGTACAGTTAATCTTAGTCCATCTTGACCATACCTAAAATTCTTTTTCTGAAGATTTCCCCTCACAAACCTTTTACAACTTGCTTTTGCATTCAGGTTTTGTCCCAAGTCATTTCTTTCCAAACAACCATCTCATTTAGGACAAAATTACCTTCTTTTACTTTTAACAAAATATGTTCTCATTCCTTAAATCTTTCTTACAGATCTCCTACTTTCCTACATACAGGGTTGCTTTCCTTATTTCCATCAGCCTTACAGTTAGTAGAATTTTATACTCTTAGAAATATCTTAATCTCGGGACGCCTGGGTGGCTCAGTTGGTTAAGCAGCTGCCTTCGGCTCAGGTCATGATCCCAGCGTGCTGGGATCGAGTCCCACATCGGGCTCCTTGCTCATCAGGGAGCCTGCTTCTCCCTCTGCCTCTGCCTGCCATTCTGTCTGCCTATGCTTGCTCTCTCTCCCTCTCTCTCTCTCTGACAAATAAATAAAATCTTTAAAAAAAAAAAAAGAAATATCTTAATCTCTAGTGAAGACAAAATATAAACCAATTGTGAACAGTTACAACAGAATTTTTTAGAAGGCAAATTATAAAACAGTTAAGCATAAAACATGTTTATTCTTAGTTTCTTTGCAGTAAGAAGTCAAAAGCATAAACCTATATCAAGTACTCAATGCTTTAGCATTTTATTCCATTTGCTTAAGACCTAGATGTCCATAATTTAATTCCATTTGTTATCCAAAGGCACTCCATCCTCATGGGTGTCTAAAGGGTCTGATTGTGAACCAGCAAGACCAGCGATTAACTCAGGAAAGAGAGGAGGAATATCTGTGCCCAAGTGCTCATACACATCCTCTTGCTCATCTAGTACCAAATCACAGGGGGAATCCTGAGAGGCTATAGGTATTAAATCTACAGAGTGTTGCGGATCTAAAGCCTCCCGAATATCCTCCCAATTTTTCATTGTTCCTTCAGGGCAAGCACATGACCCCCTAATTTTCAACTGATTTCTAATCTCCTGCCCCACTCTCTGCCAGGCTTGCAGATTTACTGTTCCTTCTTTGGGGAACCAGGGGCAGAGATCAGAAACCATGCCAAAAAATTGGTGTAAAGCCTTCTTAGAGACTTTCGACCCTTTCTGTTTTAAAAGGGCCTGCAATGCAGTAACAAAAAGATCCTGTTCTAAGGATTGAGAATACCCCATGCTATTTTACTCCTGCTGTCACCCGTCAACCCGGGCTCCTCTTACCTGACTGTCAGCAACTACTTGCCTGTATGTGCACTCCCCTGAAATGTTCTCAGGTCCCTGTTCGGGCGCCACTTGTCGCGGCCGGTGCGACAAATCAACCAGGAATGTGAGAGTAAGAGGATGAAGAAAAGAACTCGAGAAGCGGAGAGATGGGGGCAGGAGGAGCACTGAGGAGGATGTCCAACAGTGCTAAGTTTATTCAAAGCATTAAGGCCATATATATAGTGATATTACAATAGAAGAAGCAATACATCTGTGTCTAGTTAACCATGAGTTCCCATAATAAGTTTCACAATTAACTATAAGCAGACCTCGTGATGCCAAATGGCTGATGCCAGTACAATTGTTCTGTATTGATACAGCAAACCTGAA
>NW_019157636.1:0-2239 GCF_002288905.1 Enhydra lutris kenyoni | reverse complement strand
ATAAAGAATCACTTGTCCAGATGCTGAAGAACCACACACACACACAGGGGGGAAAAAATGCTATACACTTTTGGGACCTGCCAAAAAAGGTGCTGGGTAGAGAATGGCCTTCCTGCTGGGAGTCCATGACCTTTATAATGAAGAGGCAGTTTCCCACTGTTAACACTGTCAGGAATAGGGCTGTGCTGTCATCATATCCAATGCCAAGTCTCCTGACTGTAATGTCACTCCAACCCCAACCACCACTGCTGAGTTAGTGGCCTGTATTCTGTGTTCTAACATAACATTAATCACCCTGCCATGTAAATATGTATTTACTTGAGTCTTTTGCCCTTTAGAGAGTGAACTCCCTGGAGCCACGGACTAAGTCTCACTGATTCTGGCAAGGGTTCTAGTACCTGGCAAGCACTCAATAGTTCAATTAATGATACGTGACATTTCATAGCAGTGGTATATCCTATGTTTTTCTCAACGGACAAATTCCCAGGAAGAAATGAGACACACAAGTAGAACTGGTAGTAAAGAGAGGAATGAGGAGACAAAGAAATTTCAAAATTTCCTAAAGCTAGCTCTGCTCACCCTCCTCCCTCACAGTTTCCATCTTTCCACTAAAACCAGCTAAAAGGATCTAATAAGATGAAGCTACATAGTGGAAAGGTGTAGTGGCCTAGCACTCTTCAGGCTACACATTATCTATATTCACAAACAGATGTGATCTAATGCAAAACATCAGCATAAGCACTTTTTACCCATAAGTGTTACCACATGTCAGACTGAAAAGGTTAATAATCAGCAGCTGTCAAAGACCAGAGATAGCGCGCCTGGGTGGATCAGTGGGTTAAGCCTCTGCCTTCGGCTCGGGTCATAATCCCAGGGTCCTGGGATCGAGCCCCCCATTGGGCTCTCTGCTCAGCAAGGCGCCTGCTTCCCTTCCTCTCTCTCTCTGCCTGCCTCTCTGCCTACTTGTGATCTCTCTCTGTCAAATAAATAAAATCTTAAAAAAAAAAAAAAAAGAGAGGACAAGAGGCACACCCAAACCCACATCTACTGAAAGCCTCCCCCAATATAGCCAGTTTTGGGATGGAGGAGTGGGCAGACTACTGTTTCCACAGTATACGTAAGATACACCAGGGACTGAACAGTTCTTAGTGCAGTGAAGGTGCAGCTCTTAGTGACAGTTCTTTAGGCAGTGAAGGTGAGAAGGGGCTAAAAAGCAGAATGAGGTGAAAGGCCATCAGTGAGGAAAGAGTTCACGACAGATGAGTAAATAAACCTGAGTGCCCAAGATAAGCCGAGTCAGAAATAAGACAAATAGAGACCGAGATCAAGCCAGAAATGGAGAGGCAAGGGTGCAGACAAAGCAGGCACCGCACATCATAGCATATTCAATCTCTGGAGCAGTATAAACGAGAAAGAGCGGACTCGGAGCATGACCTGCCTTAATGTACACCCTCTGAAACAGAGAGCTTAAAGGCGCCTTGCTCATTCTGTTCTGGCAGATAGGGCGCATCTTGGGAACAACTGGAATTGCTGTGACTCTCATTCGAAATTGATCCCGCAGCTCAATCTCAGGGCATATCACAGCCTAATTACTATAGTTTTTAAAAATCCACTGGACAGACCCAGGCAATGAAAAGAGTTAACCACACACAGATCTAACAAAAGCCTGTTATTTCATTGTTAGGGGTCAACCATTTATTATTTTGACATGAAGTATTATATTTAAGGGGTTTTTTCAGTGTTCTGGTATTATGAAGATCCAATGACTATTCTCATACATATATACAGTTTGGCCTGCATTTGAAAAAACATCCACAAGGGCGCCTGGGAGACTCAGCATCTGCCTTTGGCTCAGGTCACGATCCCAGGGCCCTGGGATCCAGTCCCGCCATCAGGCTCCCTGCTCAGAGGGGAGTCTGCTTCTCCCTCACTCTCTCCCTCTCAAATAAAGAAATAAATCTTTAAAAAAGAAAGTGTGTTCATAAAGGTAAATTTCTTTTTTTTTTTTTTTAAAGGATTTTCTTACTTATATATTTGACAGAGAGAGACAGCGAGAGAGGGAACACATGCAGGGGGACTGAGAGAGAGAGGAGCTGGCTTCCTGCTGAGGCGGGGGTCAATTCCAGGGTCTTGGGATCATGACCCGAGCTCAAGGCAGACTGAGCCACCCAGGCATCCCAATAAAGGTAAATTTCTAACAGTGCAATTGCTGTTTCAAAGGGCCTTTGTTTTTTAATTT
>NW_019157635.1:0-2240 GCF_002288905.1 Enhydra lutris kenyoni | reverse complement strand
GGCCTTCTAGAGCTTGATAAAGAAAATAATAAAAATGTTATAGCTTTTATTTCAAAAATTAATTTTAAGGGTAACAGTGATAATAAGTAAATAAGATAAATTTTTAATGACTGTCAATATAAGGAATTGTGCTGACCTGGGATCAATAAAACATTGTTCTTGACTTCTCCCTGCTTTACTATCCTGCACAATGATTCACAAATTTCGGAGTGCATTTAAAAATCTGGGAAAGGTGGAGTGACATCACCAAAATAATGATGTAGGAGACCTCCATCCCTTCACAAAGATCAATAATCAGAAAGCTATCCATGAACAAAAATGGCTCTGCAAAAGCTCAGGAGTCCTCTTAAGAAAACTTAGCAACACAGTGAAGCAAAAAAGCTTGAGAATAATTGCACAAGAAAAGAAGAACGTTTCATTTTGCCTGCATCATCTCACCCCTCAAGCTGGCACTGCTCAGTGCCAAGAGTTCCCAGCCAGAAAGAGTTCCACTTACCAGAAAAGGAAAAGCAGAGTGAGGGACCAGCTTCTCCAGGCTTTCAGGATACTGCACAAAGGTCCCAATTCAGTTTTACCCCACCCAGAGACCAACAAAAGTGAGATATGCAGAGATGGCTAGGAACAACAAGAAACACAATAGCTACTAATAGCAGCCACGTAGCAGGACCCACTGCAGTGAAGCCCAGCAGGTTTTGCCAGTGAAGAAATCAATCACCAACTTAGCCTCCATGGAAGTAAGTCTCACTAAATTTCACTAAGGTGAAAACCTGCAGTTTTCACCAGCTTTCAGGTATTGGCATATGCTGACACCCGTTGTCTGGGTCTCTTTGCTCTAATTCCCCTCTCTGGCTGCAAAAAGAGCCTGGAAACTGCACCAGGAGCCAGCCCAGGCCTCTGTTGTTGCACAAGTGTAAGATGACCGTATAGACCCCCGACGCTGACCCCACCACCATGTGTGCACTTGGGGCTAGCCCAACTACCTGTGCACTTGCACGCTGCAAGCCTGGCGAGCCTGACAATTGTCACTGGCCTCTGCTGAAGTGTGCAGGCCTTGGAGTAAGATTGTGGAGGCATAGGGGAGCACACCAACAGCCAGGGATTCTGTAATTGCTTGTGGGTCTGGATTAGGCCCTGTATTCTGTCACTAGCCCCACCAGCTGTGCACCCACACATCCTAGGTTTGAATCCTGTCAACAGTCTACACTACTGTGCACCCATGGCAATACTCAACAGCCACAGCAGTGCATGCCAGTGAGCCTGTAGCTGGGCCTGTCCTTTGCTGCCTTCCATGACCCCACCACTGCATGATGTGCCCAACTAACACACGACACGACACGACACAGGCACTTGCAGCTAAACTCTGCAGCCAAGTATGCCACTGCGAGCTCTGACCATCACCACTACATGCCTGGTCCCTAGCCACTGTACCTGGAAGTGTCACTGAGGACCCCAACTGCCCTTGAAGCCACTATGGACCCCTTGAATGCTTACCAAGGACAACAGTGTTGTCAATGCTGTGGACCCTAGTAGCCGTAGCCAAAGAGAACCATGCCACCCACACCCCACCTTGGTGCCCTGCATCAGCATGCCCCCACTCTGAGGTCAAAGTCAGGCCATAAAGTTCAAGTGACTACTTCAAATGCACAGACCTACAAAAGGCTATTGGAATCACAAAGAATTAGGAAAACATGACTCCACCAAAGGAATAGAGTAAACCTCTAGTAACTGGCCCCTAAGAAATGGAGATCCAAGAATTGCTCAACAAATAATTCAAAACAGTTGTTCTAAAGATGTTCAGGACACTATTTTAAAAAACACATATAAACAACTTAACCAAATCAGGAAGACAATACAAGAGAAAAATGAAAAGTTCAACCAAGAGAAAACATTTTTTAAAAACACAAAACAGAATTTTGGACCTGAAGAATATAGTAACTGAAGAGTTGAATAGAGAGCTTCAATATCAGACTTGAAAAAGCAGAATAAGGAATCAGTGATGTAAAAGAGAGATTAACTGAAATGATCCAAATAGGGGAGCAAGAAGGAAAAAGAATGAAAAACAATAAAGAAAACTCATGAAAATTATGGGGCACCATCAAAACAAAACAAAACAAAATGTAAAGATCACTGGAGTCCCAGAAGGAGGAGAGAAAAATGTGGTAAAGAGCTTAGTTAAAGAAATAATGGCCAAGAACTTCCCAAACCTGGGGGAGAGATTTGGAGATCCAAGTTAATGAAGG
>NW_019157634.1:0-2240 GCF_002288905.1 Enhydra lutris kenyoni | reverse complement strand
CCAACCTGGGTATGCAGGTATCTGACCCCAGAAGGTAGTGCAAAACCCTGCCCCTGTGTACCTGAAGCACAGCAGAGTACTCCTCCTTCCCCATGGCAGGAAAGTGGATGTTGATATGGTGGTACTATTTTCAGAGTGGGAGCCACCTGCATGGCTCATGAGACCACGCCCACTCAGGAGGGTCAACTTGGCACAAACAGGCATTGTGACTCTTAGCCTGAGACCCCTTTCAAGCACAGCCTGTAGGGGCTGGACCATGATCCCACAGAGAGAACCTATTGTGCCCCTAGACCCAAATCCTATCCTTTGTTGGGGTTGTCCTGGCCACATGACCCACAACCCGTCTCTGGAATCCCTGTTTGGGCAGGACCCCTGAGATGCAAAAGAGCACTCTTCCCTTCCCCCAGAAAAACATCAAACTCTTGGGCGCCTGGCAGAATCCCCAGAAAGGGACAATATCCCATGGACCCATGTGCTCACCCGTCCATTCCGACACCATCCTAGGTATACAGTCCAGAGACAAAAGCCTCTGCTACTGCCTCCCAGGCAACCGAATTTCAAATCCTGAGGAGCTGCTTTCATGGTCTGCACATCGGGCTGCCATAACCTCGCCCCTAATTCGTCCCCGA
Organism: Enhydra lutris kenyoni; assembly: GCF_002288905.1. Lineage (NCBI taxonomy): Eukaryota > Metazoa > Chordata > Mammalia > Carnivora > Mustelidae > Enhydra > Enhydra lutris. The sequence continues at coordinate 1,611 of NW_019157634.1, read as the reverse complement.
GTTGCTGTCTGAAGACTTCGTTCCCAAAGCCTTGACCACATGCCCTCCAGGATGGGACCCCCAGAACCACAACGCATCACAGGGCATGCTCTCCCGAGGAAACTCTGCCCGTCTCAGTTGCCCAAACCATCCAGAATGGGAGAAACCTGCAAGGCACCTGAACCCACCCCATTTCATAGTCCGCTCTGGAAAAAAGGCGCAGTATGAAAAACCACCAGCACCTACCTTCAGGAAGACACGCAAGTCAATGGGCCTGAGTCCGAAGATTCAACCTGACATGACTCTAGGACCTCATCCAAAACCTAGCTTAGGTTTTCAGGCCTCGGTCCCTCCAGCCTGTTCTGGAAAACCAACCTATGGCCCATCGTGTGGTCCCTGAGCCATACAGTAGAACCCCTCTGGTCCCGAGAAGGAAACTTTGCTCATTGGAACGGGGTCCCACCCACAGGCTAGGAGATTCCTGCGTGGCCCCAGAGCTACCGCCACATTCTGAGGTCTCCCTGGACACCAAGCAGCATTGTGACCCGTCAGACTGAGAACCTCAGTCAACTCAGATCCCTTGGAACTGCGAAGCAGAGCCACTGGATCAAAGCTGCCCTGTTCCTAGGCTTCAGGGATAACGGAGGAAGAGTTTCCAGGCATCCATTCGGAGAGCTCTGCTCTCGAATCTTTCCATATGGGGACCCTGGAGCCCTCTAACGGGACTTCCCCTGTCCCGCTGAAGGACAACTTGCTATTTGGAGCAGCTCACAAGCTCCAGCATCGGAAAGCCGCCAAGGCTTCTTGAGGCCGCACGAGCATTCGTGGGCCATCATGGATACAAAATCCAGCGTGAGCAGACATCTCACACTCGATCGTCCTCAGGTGCTTGAGATCTCAAAACAGACGCTGCACATTGGAACTGTTATGGCCTCGGCACTGAACATAAGCATAGCTTTGTTTTCAGACTTCCATCCTCACACACCTTGCCAGCAGGCCATCCATATTGGGAATTCTGGAAAAACAAAGCTGCCTCCTGCCTGCCCACTGGACGGAAAAAGTCCCTCCGGGACTTCCCAGAATCCCCAGATGAGGGTCCAGCAGCATGGACCTCAAGGGAATGCTAATATCAAGGCCGCCCTGTGAACTGATGCTCTGTCTGACACAGCCCGAGCCCCGGCCTCCTGTCAGCCAGCCACATAGCACGACCCATATCCTGCAGGAGGGCTCAGTCTTGGTCAGAGCCCGTCATCTCCTGCGAACCTGCGTATACAGGTATCTGACCCCAGAAGGTAGCGCAAATCCCTGCCTATGGGGGAACCTGAATCACAGCAGAGTACTCCTCCTTCCTCATGGCAGGAATGTGGACGTGGAGATGGTTGTACTACTCTAGAGTGGGAGCCAGCTACATGGCCCATGAGACCATGCCCACTCAGGAGGGGCAGCTGGGCACAAGCAGGCCTTGGGACCCTCAGCCTGAGACCCCTTTAAAGCACACCCTGTTGGGGTGTGGTCGAGGAAGCCAGAGAGCAGGCCTCTCGTGCCTCTTGGCCCAAATCCTAACCCTTGGTGGGTTTGTCCAGGCCACGTGACCCACAACCCCACTCTGGAATCCTTGTTTGGGCGGGACTC
>NW_019157633.1:0-2240 GCF_002288905.1 Enhydra lutris kenyoni | reverse complement strand
AAGAAGCCTTGGAGGCTTATCCAAGCTGGAGCTTGTGAGCTGCTCCAAACCACAAGGTGTCCTTCTGCGGGACAGGGGAAGTCAGCTTAGAGGTCTTCCACATGGAATGATTCGACAGCAGAGCTCTCCGAATAGATGCCTGGAAAACCCACCTCGCGTTACCATAGCAGCCAAGGAACAGGGCAGCTTTGATCCGCTGCCTCTGGTTCGAAGTTCCAAGTGTCTGGGTTGCGAGAGGATCTCAGTCTGACGGGTTCCAATGCTTCTTGGTGTCCAGGGAGACCTTAGAATATGGCTGTGGCTCTGGGGCCATGCAGGAATCTCCTAGGCTGAGGGTGTGTCCCGGTATCAAGAACAAGCTTTCTTCTCGAAACCAGAGGGATTCCATTGTAGGGCTAGGGGCTACACGTTGGGCCATAAGTTGGTTTTCCAGATCAGGCCTGAGGGACAAAGGCCTGGAACCCTAAGCTAGGTATTGGATGAGGTTCTAGGGGCATGTCAGGTTCAATCTTCAGAATCAGGTCCATTGACGTGCGTTTCTTCCTGCAGGTAGGTGCTGAAGGTGTGTCAGTCAGACTGCGCATTTTTTCCAGAGCAGCCTATGAAATTGGTGTGGGTTCAGGAGCCTTGAAGGTTTCTCCCATTCTGAAAGGTTTGGGAAACTGACATGTGCAGAGTTCCCTCCGGAGAGCAGGCCCAGTGCTGCTGGTTGGTTCTGGAGGTGCCATCCTGGAGGGCATGTGGTCACGGCTTTGGGAACCAAGTCTTCAGACACCAACTCGGGGAAGACTTAGGAGCGAAGTTATGGCAGGCCGATCTGGAGACCCCGAAAGCAGCTCGTCAGGATTTGCAATTCGGATGCCTGGAAGCAGTAGCAGAGGCTTTTCTGTCTGGACTCTATATCTAGGATGGCCTCGGAATGATAGGGTTGCTACATGGGTCCATGGGACGTTCTTCCTATCTGGGGTTTGTCCCCGGCTGCCAAGAGTTTGCTGTCTTTCTGGGGGAAGGGAAGAGTGCTGTTTTCCACGTCAGGGTTCCTGCCCAAACAAGGATTCCAGAGTGGGGTTGTGGGTCACGTGGCCTGGACAACCCCACCAAGGGTTCGGATTTGGGCAAGAGGCACGAGAGGCCTGCTCTCTGGCTTCCCTGTCCAGCCCCCAACAGGGTGTGCTTTAAAGGGGTCTCAGGCTGAGGGTCAAAAGGCCTGCTTGTGCCCAGCTGACCCTCATGAGTGGGCGTGGTCTCATGGGCCATGTAGCTGGCTCCCAACCTAGAGCAGTACAACCATCTCTACATCCACATTCCTGCCATGAGGAAGGAGGTGTACTCTGCTGTGATTCAGGTTTCCCCATAGGCAGGGATTTGCGCTAACTTCTGGGGTCAGAAGGCTGCATACCCAGTTTCGCAGGAGATGACGGGCTCTGACCAAGACAGAGCCCAACTGCCGGATATGGGTCGCGCTATGTGGCTGGCTGACAGGAGGCCGGGGCTAGGGCTGTGTCACACAGAGCATCAGTTCACAGGGCGGCCTATGATATCAGGGTGCCCTTGAGGGCCCTGCTGCTGACCCTCATCTGGGGATTCTGGGCAGACCTGTAGGCCCTTTCTTCCATCCGGTGGACAGGCAGAAGGCAGCTATGTTTTTCTAGAATTCCCAGTATGGATGGCCTGCTGTCAAGGTGTGTGAGGATGGAAGTCTGAAAACAAAGCTATGCTTATGTTCAGTGCCGAGGCCATAACAGTTCCAATGTGAAAGCGTCTGTTTCGAGATCTTAAGCACCTGAGGACGATCGAGTGTGAGATGTCTGCTCATGCTGGAATTTGTATCCATGATGGCCAACGAATTCTCATTCGGCCTCAAGAAAACTTGGCGGCTTTCCGAAGCTGGGTCTTGTGAACTATTCCAAACACAAAGTGTCCTTCAGCGGGACAGGGGAAGTCCAGTTAGAGGGCTTCAGGGTCCCCATATGGAAAGATTCGATAGCAGAGTTCTCCGAATAGATGCCTGGAAACTCCACCTCCGTTACCACTGAACCCTAGGAACAGGGCAGCTTTGATCCAGTGGCTCTGCTTCGCAGTTCTTAGGGATCTGAGTTGACGGACGTTCTCATTCTGACGTGTCACAATGCTGTTTGGTGTCCAGGGAGAACTTAGAATGTGGCGGTAGCTCTGGGGCCATGCAGGAACCTCCTAGCCTGTGGGTGGGACCCCGTTCCCAAGAGCAAAGTTTCCTTCTC
>NW_019157632.1:0-2243 GCF_002288905.1 Enhydra lutris kenyoni | reverse complement strand
TCACCTGACAAAGTAAGAGTAAAGGCAAATGATGTCTTGGTAGTCTTAAAACAATTATGACCTTGGGGACTTGATGAAAAGTGTTGTGGACCTCTAGACTTTTCTCACTAGACAAGGGCAGAAAGCTCTTCTTTGCTATACTATGTATTCCAAATATATAGAGCAGTGCAGAGTAGCAGGAGGACAAAATGAAACAGAAGATTCTGAGTAGGCAGAAATAACACAGAAGACTTCTCATATTGATCCTTCTACATACCTGGCTTCCACAGTCCTACATTAGCAGCACCCAAAGATTGAGGGAGGAAAAAAAAGTGGGAGTAGGTATAAAATGATGAATGAAATGAAAAGACATGGTAAGTATTCAAATATCCATGGAAAGAATGAGTGGTAGAAAAACAGAGAGAAGGGAAAAGCAGAAAGATAGAGGCAAAAAGACCTAAGCTATTAAGATTAAGGACAAGAAAGGAGAGAAGAGAGAGAAGCATCTCATCCAGTTACCAGGTATACCTACTCACTGTGACATCCCGGAACAAAAACTGTCAATTGAGATTGGACTTCTCAATGGTGTCCAGGTCTGTAACAGTGATTGCCCCATTCTCCCCACAGCCTAGACCAATCATGGCAAAGTTCTTGAGGAGTTCACAGCCAATGGCCCCTGCACCCACCTGAGAGGTTACCAAGAAGAGAGACACAAAGTGTGAAAGCAAAGAAAAGAAACCTGTTAGTCCTCACTTCCTCTGAAAATACAGAGAGGGTAAGGGGGTCCTGTATTACATATTCAAATCCTAGAGCCATAAACACCCACTGTCTTCTAAGAAAGGAGGCACCAGATGGGGGAATAAAGACGCATTATCAGGTTTTTCTGAGTATGAAGAAAATGGAGAAAGGGAGGAGATGAGGAGAAAAAAAACCAATTAACTGCCTTAGTGAGGCAGGAGACTCTAGAAAAGATTAGCCAGAGGTAAGTAAAGATGATGTAGCTGGTGCCCCATGGACTCACTCACCAAGAAGTAATTTTGCTTGCCCAACTTCTCTTGCAGGTCTGAGCCAAATACAGCCACCTGCCCATCATAACGGCTCTGGCACTGTGTCATGTGAAGGAAGGAGGATCAGAGATGAGCTGACCCAAAATAATACCTTCCCCATGGGGCCCTTTCACATACTGGGAGACATCTGTCCTCTGTGAGGGCCTGTCTGTCCTCAGGGAGACACTCAAGTGCATCAAAGTACAGCCACTGCATAATAGGTGTAAACTTCCCAGAGCAGGCCTGGGGAAATAGTGAGAAATGGGAGGTCATCAGTGCTTAAGGAGAATTTGACCCAGATGGACAGCCAATAATGGAATCAGGAAGGCACCTGGCCTGTCCTCAGCTCTGCCCTTCTTTATGCACACTGACCTTCATAACTTCCTGTGTAGCTAAGCCCCCAATAAAAATGTTTATGGGTGCCAGATCCCCAGCAGCCACATATGCGAGTTTTCTAATGAGATCCTCGTCCAGGGGGTCCTGCTGCAACAGTGGTTTCCTCAGAGCCCACCCCCTTGAGGGGGGCAGGAGGACTTAACTCAGGGAACATCATTGACTGAAAACCCATGGGGCAGGCCCCTCCCCCAGAAAACTAACCAGGAAAAAAAAAAAAAGACTACAAGAGAACAACCACCACTACTTCACAGGACAACTTTTATTTTTAACTTGTACCCACTATTCTGGCTCGTTATTTTATATAGATAATTTTTTAACCTATTTACCATCATAGTAAGCTGTCCAGTACTTCAAATTCCATAATAACCTTCTAACCTGAACTTTTTGATATATACACCTGTGTTTTTCTTTTGCATTTCTATTTTTTAAATTTCTTTTTTTAAATTTTAGTTTAGTTTAGTCTAGTTTATTCCTTTTTTATTTTTATTTTCTAATATTCATATAGAGTTAAACTGCAAGGTAATCCCCTTTCCCCAATCAATGCTACCCCTATAAGTAAACCAATTTTTAATCCCCCTTTATCTTAGGAAAGTTGAGTCCTTTAACAAAGTTATCAAGATACATCCAGGAAGAATCAAAACAACCTTCCTTGCCCACACTGAGAATTTATAACCACTCTCCCATCTTTTTCTTCAACCAGTGTATCTGTGTTTTTCTGATTGTCCTGATAGTATATAAATCTTACACTAGGGGTTCTTTTTGACAAGTTTCTTCCTTTATTTGTGTATATATATATATATATATATATATATATATATATAT
>NW_019157631.1:0-2243 GCF_002288905.1 Enhydra lutris kenyoni | reverse complement strand
TTTCCATATGGGGACCCTGGAGCCCTCTAACTGGACTTCCCCTGTCCCGCTGAAGGACACCTTGCTGTTTGGAGCAGCTCACAAGCTCCAGCTTCGGAAAGCCGCCAAGGCTTCTGAGGACACACGAGCATTCGCTGGCCATCATGGATACAAATTCCAGCGTGAACAGACATCTCACACTCGAACGTCCTCAGGTGCATGAGATCTCGAAAAAGACGCTGCACATTGGAACTGTTAAGGCCTCGGCACAGAAAATAAGCATAGCTTTGTTTTCAGACTTCCATCCTCACACAACTCGCCAGCAGGCCATCCATACTGGGAATTCTGGAAAAACAAAGCTGCCTTCTGCCTGCCCACCGGAAGGAAGAAATGACCTACGGGTCTTCCCAGAATCCCCAGATAAGGGTCCAGCAGCATGGCCCTCAAGGGCACCCTGATAACATAGGCCGCCCTTTGAATTGATGCTCTGTCTGACACAGCCTGAGCCCCGGCCTCCTGTCAGCCAGCCACATAGCGCGACCCATATCCTGCAGGTGGGCTCTGTCTTGGTCAGAGCCCGTCATCTCCTGCGAACCTGGGTATGCAGGTATCTGACCCCAGAAGTTAGCGCAAATCCCTGCCTATGGGGGAACCTGAATCACAGCAGAGTACTTCTCCTTCCTCATGGCAGGAATATGGATGTTGAGATGGTTGTACTACTCTAGGATGGGAGCCAGCTACATGGCCCATGAGACCACGCCCACTCAGGAGGGGCCTCTGGGCACAAGCAGGCCTTGTGACCCTCATCTGAGACCCAATTAAAGCACACCCTTTTGGGGGCTGGACTAGGAAGCCAGAGAGCAGGCCTCTCGTGCCTCTTGGCCCAAATACTAACTCTTGTTGGGGTTGTCCAGGCCACGTGACCCACAACCACACTCTGGATTCCTTGATTTGGTGGGACCCCTTACATAGAAAACAGCACTCTTCCCTTTCCCCAGAAAGACAGCAAACTCTTGGGAGCCGGGGGAAAACCCCAGATAGGAAGAACCTCCCATGGACCCATGTAGCAACCCTATCATATCGAGGCCATCCTGGATATAGAGTCCAGACAGAAAAGCCTCTGCTGCTGCTCCCAGGAATCCGAATTTCAAATCCCGAGGAGCTGCTTTCTGGGTCTGCAGATCGGGCCTGCCATAACTTCGCTCCTAAGTCTTCCCCGAGTTGCTGTCTGAAGACTTGATTCCCCAAACCCTGACCACATTCCCTCCAGGATGGGACCTCCAGAACCAAACAGCATCCCTGGGCCTGCTCTCCCGAAAGAACTCTGCACATCTCAGTTGCCCAAACCTTCCAGAATGGGAGAAACCTTCAAGGCACCTGAACCCACACCAATTTCATAGGCTGCTCTGGAAAAAATGCGCAGTCTGACTGACACACCTTCAGAACATACCTGCAGGAAGAAACACACGTCAATGGACCTGAGTCTGAAGATTGAACCTGACATGCCCCTAGAACCTCATCCAATACCTAGCTTAGGTTTTCAGGCCTCTGTCCCTCAGGCCTGTTCTGGAAAACCAACTTATGGCCCAACGTGTGGCCCCTAGCCATACAATAGAATCCCTCTGGTCTCGAGAAGGAAACCTTGCTCTTGAGAACGGGGACCAACCCTCAGCCTAGGAGATTCCTGCATGGCCCCAGAGCCACAGCCACATTCTAATGTCTCCCTGGACACCAAGCAGCATTGGGACCCTTCAGACTGAGAACCTCAGTCAACTCAGATCACATGGACCTTCGAACCAGAGGCAGCGGATCATAGCTGCCCTGTTCCTTGGCTGCTGTGGTAACGTGAGGTGGGGTTTCCAGGCATCCATTCAGAGCTCTGCTGTCGAATTTTTCCATGTGGGAGACCTCTAACCTGAATTCCCCTGTCCCGCAGAAGGACACCTTGTGGTTTGGAGCAGCTCACAAGCTCCAGCTTGGATAAGCCTCCAAGGCTTCTTGAGGCCACCCGAGCATTCGTTGGCCATCATGGACACAAATTCCAGTGTGAGCAGACATCTCACCCTCGCCCATCCTCAGGGGCTGGAGATCTTGAAACAGCTGCTGCCCATTGGACTGTCATGTCGTCGGCACTGAACATAACCATAGCATGTGTTTTCAGATTTCGATCCCCACAAGCTTTGCCAGCAGTCCCTCCACCTTGGGAATTCTGGAGTCACAAAGCTGCCTTCTACCTGGCCAACAGAAAGAAGAAATGTCCTACA
>NW_019157630.1:0-2243 GCF_002288905.1 Enhydra lutris kenyoni | reverse complement strand
CTTTGCCCGCTCCACAGCCATTACTGCCAGCTCAGCCAAGATCAAGTTAAAGAGCAGCGAGCTGCAGACCATCAAGACAGAGCTGACACAGATCAAGTCCAGCATCGACGCTCTGCTGGGCCGCTTGGAGCAGATTGCTGAGGAGCAGAAGGCCAACACAGATGGCAAGAAGAAGGGCGAAAGCAGCAGTGGCAGTGGTGGGGGTAGTAGTGGTGGCAGCAGCCGGCCACCGGCCCCCCGAGAGGACACGGCTTCTGAGGCAGGCACGCCCCAGGGAGAAGCACAGACTCGAGACGACGGCGATGAGGAGGGGCTGCTGACACACAGTGAGGAAGAACGGGAGCACAGCCAGGACACAGACGCGGAGGATGGGGCCTTGCAGTAAGCAGCCTGGCAGGAGTGATGGCCACCGGCAGCAGAAGGGCATGCACCGTACCAGGCCTAAAGCTGGGCAGGAAGGCTTCCTGCTGAGCGGGAAGCCTGAGGCGGAACTTGATCTCAGGACTCAGAGATCATGACCAGAGCACAAGGCAGGTGCCTAATGATAGAGCCACTCAGGTGCCCCATGGATCAGTATTATTTTGTCTTTTAAATACCCAGTAGTGCAGTTACTGGATCATAGGCTAGTTCTATTTTTAACTTTCTGAGGAACCTCCATACTGTTTTCCAGAATGGCTCTACCAGTTTGCATTCCTGCCAACGGAACATGAGTGTTCCTTTTTCTCCACTTATTCACCAATTTTTGTTTCTTGTATTGCTGAATTTAGCCACTCTGACAGGTGTGAAGTAATATCTTTTTATTTTTTTATTTTTTATTTTTATTTTATTATTTTTTTAGTAATATCTTATTGTAGTTTTGATTAGCATTTCCCTGACGATGAGCAATGTTGGCCATCTGTATGTCTTCTTTGGAAAATTATCTATTCATGCCTTCTGTTCATGTTTTAATTGGATTATTTGTTTTTGGGGTGTTGAGTTTCATAATTTCTTTGCATATTTTGGATACTAACCCTTTATCAGATATGGCATTTGCAAATATCGTCTCCCATTCCATAGTTGCCTTTTAGTGTTGTTGATTGCTTCCTTTACCATGCAGAAGCTTTTAAAATTTTGCCAGATCCTGGGGTTGACGGGGCATGAATTCAGGTTTGAATGCAGACAGCGAGACTGTTCACAGGCGACCCAGACAGTCTTCTCTCCTGCCTATCCAATTCCCACCTCTCTTTCCTGTTACTCCAGGCAAGGACCTCCACTCACTGTGCTCTTCCTGTTTGGCTGTTCATGCTAGAAGACACCAGAGAGCAGTTATTGCCACCTGCTGCATCGACTGTAGAAAAGATGGCTGAGGTGAAGGTAGAGATCATAAAGAGTCAGCTCATGACAATTAGGGTAGCTCTCTTTCTCGCCTCAGCTCTCAGATTTTGCTTCATATTCCACTTCCTCCCCCATTCCTATAATTTAGGCCCTCTTGATCTCTAAGAGAGATACAGGGTCAGGATGTTAGATTCCATTCTTAGTCAGGAGATAAAAAACTGTTGCAAGATTATCTTAGCAATTTTGGAAAAGACCTCTGGACTTCTGCTGAAACTCTCTGAAGTGCAGGGAAACAGAACAAACAAGTCAGTTCATGCACCTCAGAGACCCACCACTTAATTCTGAATCCTATCTGCTCTAACTTTCATCCGTATGACACTGGGTGAGTTCTTGATGTCTTTGAGCCAGTTTCTACAACTGTACTGAGCAAGAATTAAGATGAGCACTGAACACGTGTCTAAATATGTTAGACGCATATAGTAAGGATAAGGTAAATTTTAGGTATTGTTGTGGTTGTTATTGTCATTATCAAGGCTAAGCACCATCTATCCAACTAAAATATCCTGTGATCAGAAGGTTCAGTTCTCCCTAGATCCTGAAAGAACTCTTTTTTTTTTGGTCCCTATGCAGGTAGATACTGAGTGTTTGGAGGGAAGCAACGGAATCACAGTCATTTCTGATTTCAGAGCTTATACTTTGCTTGGCACAGTGTGGGCTGCAAGAGCACCAGTGATCTCTGTTAAATATTGAATGGACCCTTCTTTGGTTCTCAGAAACAGGGCAGAGACAGCGTGGGTTCCATGCATTGGGTGCTTTGCTTCCTTCCAATGATGTTTCATAGATCTAGATGAAAAATAAAACAGTGCTTCTCTGTATCTATGCCACAGATTTTCTAAGAGACCTATCATTTTCCACTTAATAGACTCTTC
>NW_019157629.1:0-2244 GCF_002288905.1 Enhydra lutris kenyoni | reverse complement strand
TCTTTATCCATTCATATATAATACATATGTATGTGTATATTCTATATTCATATGCATGAATATATATTTATATCCAGAGCCCATTTAAGATTAAGATTTCTCCCATCAGGGGCACCTGGGTGGCTCAGTGGGTTAAACCTCTGCCTTCAGCTCAGGTCATGATCCCAGGATCCTGGGATCGAGCCCCACATCAGAGCCTGCTTCTCCCTGTGCCTCTGGTCCCCTTCTTTTCTCTCCCTCCCTCCCTCTCTCATTCTGACAAATAAAATCTTTAAAAAAAAAAAAATGAAAGAAAGAGATTTGTCCTATCATGGAGTCATTTTAAGTCAGGTCAGGGCATGTGGGAAAGCCCATACTGAGGCTTACATATTTCCTAGACTTTTCTTCTACATGAATAATCCTTAAAAAGAGACTACTACTTTTTTTCCCAAAAAGAAAACATATACCTTTTTTGAGTCAAAAAATAGGGAATAGATTAGATTTTAGTACAAAAACAATGTGCTAACAAACTCTTAGTAGAACTAAAACATGTTTTTTTTTTAAAAGAAAAAATTTTTTATTTTCTTTTTACTACCACAATATAAAAATACTAGCAGTTCCCAGATTTATTCATGTTAAATTTCTGAAGCCCTGACCTTTGACAAATGTCAATGTTATTCTCTCACTAGAGACAGAAGAGATGTTTTACCTTGGATTGCTTGATAAAGTGTGCACAGTGTATTTATGAAGTCACTTAAAAGATAAAATTCTGCCCAGGAGTCAGAAGGTTATATTACCTTGACATGCTTAAATGCGGGGTCACTATACTGCAAAGTCATCTATTATCTGGAAGCTGTCTGAATAGATATGATATTCACTGACTTATGGAACTGGCAAAACTCGGAGCTCACATACTTCAACCTCCAACTCGATTCTGCAGTCCAGCATATAGTCATTGTCTGCCAAATGATCATCATCTCTCTGCTATAAAAGACGACTAAACTACTCTAGATGAAAGAAGGAAAAGGGGGGGATATTTGTTCCTTAAACAGAAAAGTAAGTTGGAATTAAAACATCAAATTGAGGGGGAAATTTTCAACAAGGGATGATATCATCCTGAATACATAAACTGGTCTTAAAACTTAATTCCGAAAAAACATTGTTTCCACAATACAAAATTAGTAGACAACATGAAGAATTCACATAGAATGAAAACTGGGTAAAAGACAAAAAAGTTAAATTTTACTTATATAACTAGACACACACACACACACACACACACTCTCTCTCTCTCTCTCTCTCTCTCTAAGGGACAAAGAAATGGGCTGGGGGTGTCTTAAATTAACACTAAACAACGCATATAAACAGAAAATCATAGGCTATCCTGCAGTATCACTGTGGCTACAGGACTAAGAAATCTCAGATTATCAAAACTGGAAATATCAAAAGTCAAGGCCATTATGGGGAAAGAGGGAATGGTGTAGAGAGTTTCAGGACTGCGATACCAAGATTATTTGCACTGCAGGAATTTCAATAAAGGTATTTTTATTCACCTAAGTACACTTTGTTATTTCAAGCTACATAGAACAAACGTATCTAACGTCTTAAAAATAAATAGATTAAAAAAACATGACCTCCACAGAGACTATGTTTGTCTGAGTATAATGCAGCACTATTATAAAACAGAGGAAAGGAGATTGAGCAATCTTACGTGCCTGAAAACTATAATAGAGTCTACTAAATAATATTTGTTTTAAGGAGAAAATTATGAGGGAGTTTTAAAAAGACTTCAACCTACATAAAAGCACTACATGAAAAATTTGTGACATACAGCTACAACTATATTTAGGAAAGATTTTAATAATAATGAAGCAAAAATATATGCCATGCATTGTTAAAGTTTTCATACGTTATCACACTTAAACTTTATTGTATTTTTATTATAAAATATTGCAAGACAACAGAGGTTCAACTGAGTAAAATCTGAAAGTCTAATTGCCATTATTAAGGGAGGCATGAACCTGGCAGCATCCCATCTAGCAAGTAGAGGAGGCTCGGAGTTGTATGAAATGGAAGGTTTCATAGGAAGGAGGGTGGGACAAGAAAGTTAAAAATAGAGCTTCCCTATGACCCTGCAATTGCCCTACTGGGTATTTACCCCAAAGATACAGATGTAGTGAAAAGAAGGGCCATCTGTACCCCAATGTTTACAGCAGCAATGGCCACGGTCGCCAAACTATGGAAAGAACCAAGATGCCCTTCAAC
>NW_019157628.1:0-2244 GCF_002288905.1 Enhydra lutris kenyoni | reverse complement strand
CCACCTGCAGGATATGGGTCGGCTATAGGCTGGCTGACAGGAGGTCGGGGCTCAGGCTGTGTCAGATAGAGCATCAGTTCAGAGGGCGGCCTATGATATCAGGATGCCCTTGAGGTCCATGGTGCTGGACCCTCATCTGGGGATTCTGGGCAGAACCGTAGGGCATTTCTTCCTTCTGGTGGGAAGGCAGAAGGCAGCTTTGTTTTTCCAGAATTCCCAAAATGGATGGCCTGCTGGCAAGGTGGGTGAGGATGGAAGCATGAAAACAAAGCTATGCTTATGTTCAGTGCTGAGGCCATAACAGTTCCAATGTGCAGCGTCTCTTTCGAGATCTCAAGCACCTGAGGACGATCGAGTGTGAGATGTCTGCTCACGCTGAAATTTGTATCCCTGATGGCCTACGAATGCTCGTGCGGCCTCCAGAAGCCTTGTAGGCTTTCCGAAGCTGGAGCTTGTGAGCTGCTTCAAACAGCAAGGTGTCCTTCAGCGGGACAGGGGAAGTCCAGTTAGAGGGATCCAAAGTCCCCATATGGAAAGATTCGATAGCTAAGCTCTCCGAATGGATGCCTGGAAACTCCACCTCCCTTACCACTGAAGCCTACGAATAGGGCAGCTTTGATCCAGTGGCTCTGCTTCGCAGTTCCCAGGGATCTGAGTTGACGGAGGTTCTCAGTCTGACGGGTCACAATGCTGCTTGGTGTCCAGGGAGACCGTAGAATGTGGCGGTAGCTCTGGGGCCATGCAGGAACCTCCTAGCCTGTGGGTGGGACCCGGTTCCCAAGAGCAAAGTTTCCTTCTCGGGACCAGAGGGGTTCTACTGTATGGCTCAGGGACCACTCGTTGGGCCATATGTTGGTTTTCCAGAACAGGCCGGAGGGACAGAGGCCTGAAAACCTAAGCTATGTTTTGGATGAGGTCCTAGGGGCATGTCAGGTTGAATCATCGGACTCAGGCCCATTGACGTGCGTGTCTTCCTGGAGGTAGGTGATGATGGTGTCTCATACTGCGCCTTTTTTCCAGAGCGGCCTATGAAATTGGGGTGGGTTCAGGTGCCTTGCAGGTTTCTCCCATTCTTGATGGTTTGGGCAACTGAGACGGGCAGAGTTTCCTCAGGAGAGCAGGCCCAGTGATGCGGTGTGGTTCTGGGGGTCCCATCCTGGAGGACATGTGGTCAAGGCTTTGGGAACAAAGTCTTCAGACAGCAACTCGGGGAAGTATTAGGGGCGAGATTATGGAAGGCCGGATGTGCAGACCCTGAAAGCAGCTCCTCAGGATTAGAAATTCGCGTGCCTGGGAGGCAGTAGCAGAGGCTTTTCTCTCTGGACTGTATACCTAGGATGGTCTCGGAATGGACGGGTGAGCACATGTGTCCATGGGATATACTCACTTTCCGGGGTTTCTAGCAGCTCCCAAGAGTTTGGTGTTTTTCTGGGGGAAGGGAAGAGTGCTGTTTTCCACGTCAGGGGTCCCGCCCAAACAAGGATTCCAGAGACGGGCTGTAGGTCACGTGCCCTGGACAACGCCACCAAGGGTTAGGATTTGGTTCTAGGGGCACAATAGGTTCTCTCTGTGGGATCCTTGTCCAGCCCCTACAGGCTGTGCTTGAAAGGGGTCTCAGGCTAAGAGTCACAATGCCTGTTTGTGCCCAGTTGCCCCTTCTGAGTGGGCGTGGTCTCATGGGCCATGAAGGTGCCTCCCACTCTGAAAGTAGTACAACCATATCAACATCCACTTTCCTGCCATGCGGAAGGAGGAGTACACTGTTGTGCTACAGGTACACAGAAGGGAAGGGTTTTGCACTAATTTCTGGAGTCAGATAACTGCAAACCCAAGTTGGATGGAAATAACGGGCTCGAGCCAGGGCAGTTCCCACCAGCAGGATATGGGTCCCGCTATCTGGCTGGCCGACAGGAGATTGGGTCTCGGGCTGTGTTACGCAGAGCATTAGTTCACAGGGCGCCCCATGATATCAGGGTGCCCTTGAGGGCCGTGTCGTTGGTCGCTCTTTGGGGTTTTGGGCAGACCTGTAGGACATTTCTTCTTTCTGTTGGCCAGGTAGAAGGCAGCTTTGTGACTCCAGAATTCCCAAGGTGGAGGACCTGCCTGCAAAGCTTGTGAGGATCGAATTCTGTAAACACAAGCTATGGATATGTTCTGTGCCAAGGGCATGACAGTTCCAATGTGCAGCAGTTGTTTCAGATCTCCAGCACCTGAGGTTGGGCGAGGGTGAGATGTCTGCTCAAA
>NW_019157627.1:0-2245 GCF_002288905.1 Enhydra lutris kenyoni | reverse complement strand
CACTCAGATATCTGGCCATCATGACACGTGAGTCACTGGTTCAAATGGTCACTGGTTCATGGGCTAGGAGTGTGCTCCACTCCTTAATGTACACAATTTTTGCCATGCATTTCTCTGCTTGTAGCACCGGAAAATTCACCATTTCTTATGTGAGGTTCTCTTGTGAGAAAATAAATCTACGAGAAAGTGATATTACTGCCCAGCATTGTTTCTATTCTCATCCCTTTTAGACTCATTCTGACCTCCTACATACTCATCTACCTTACTGTCCTTCACATGAATTCCCCTCAGGGCAAAAACAAAGCTCTAGCTACCTGCTCCTCCCACCTTGGTGTGATAAGGCTCTACTTTGATCCAACCATGATTAGCTATGGGACTTCAGGTTCTTCTCTCCACTCAGAGATGGAACAGCTTCTCTGTTTGATGTAATCATTATCCCCATGCTTAATCCCCTCATCTACAGCAGGAAGAACAAGAAGGTGTTGGGGCCCTGAGGAAGGTTCTATGGAGAAACCTGATGTTTAAGCAGGGTGGATAATGTCACTTGTTCCTTAAAATACCCAGATTCTTTATTGTTATCCCAGTTAATGCTTAATGCTATTATGAAAAATGCTAATGCTATTATGAACTCTGAATTCCAATTTTCAACCCACATTAATTATACATCTTTCCTTTCAGATTTTTAGTAATGTGCACTATGCTACAATGGGGCAGGGAAGTTCCCATATAACAGTGTTACCTAAATTAAATGTAAAGAAAGCATATAGCTTTCCTAGACTTTATAAACCAATTTGTGGTACGTAATCTAGGCATATATGTCCAACAATTCTTACACGATTCAAGATATGATGGTTCTAATGCACTTTTCTAAGTCTTTCTGGTGCTTGCTAAAATGTCCCAAACCCTTTCAATAGTGTGGCCACATCTGATCTCACCCACTATGCTATACTGTTCAACCACACCAGACTGGACAACTATACCTCATATGTCATGTTCTGTCTCTCTCTAATGCTATTGTTGGACTGAGATCTAGATTAACACCAAAAGTTATGATTACCCAAAGCCTTGGAGTAACCTTCAAGAGAAAGGCTCTTTAGGAAGAACAGGTGGAACCCAGATGGCAGGAATGTCTTGCCATGGTTTTATGTTGTTGTGTCAGACTCCCAGGGGGGAAAATAATTTGAGATATCCAATTCTTTAGGGTTCTAAGTAGAGACTCACTGAGATAGAAGAAAGTTATGATCTCTCCTTAAGTCATGGCAGTGCATGACGTCTTGAGAAAAGGTTTGCATTGGAACATGAATGGAGCCTGTACCATGACTTGTGATAATTTTTTGAGTGTCCTAAAAAAAGAAATGGAACTAAATTTAGTATCAATGTACTTCTCAGGTACTGACAAAGTATATTGAAGGTATTGTTTACTAATAATTATTTACATTGACTGAATGTTTACCTATTGCCATGCACTGTCTTAAGAGTTTTATATACATTACCTCATTTAGTCTTGAAGTACACCTACGAGGCATGAATTTGGGATTCTTAATGAGCACATTGGGCTCTGAAGCCAAACTGCATGTTTTCAAATCCTACCTCTGTAGCTAAGATCTCTATGTCATTGGGTAAGTGATTTAAACATTTAAGCTTTTTTTTTTTTCTTTAAATAGCATGGAAAATTTAAAAACAATTGTGAATAATGAAAGAAAAATTAGTGTCAAACATTGAAAACAAGACTAGCATGCGATCTGAGTCTAGTATTTTTTTTTTCATTTCTTCAAGAAACATTTATTGAGCTCTTATTATGTGCCAGGCCCAGTATTAAACCCTGAGTTCAAGGTCACAAGAGACCTCATACCCTCTCCCCAACCATCCACTTTTTTAATTTATTTTTTTAAATTTCTTCTCAGTGTTCCTGAATTCATTGTTTATGCACCACATCCAGTGCTCCGTGCAATACATGCTCTCCACAATGCCCACCACAGGCCCACCCAACCTCCCACCCCACACCCCTCCAAAACCCTAAGAATCTTTTTCAGAGTCCACAGTCTCTCATGGTTCATCTCCTCCTCCAATTACCCCCAACTGCCTTCTCCTATCCATCTCTCCATGTCTCCATGTTATTTCTTATGCTCCACAAAGAAGCAAAACCATATGATAATTGACTCTCTCTGCTTGAGTTATTTCACTCAGCATAATCTCTTCCAGTCCCATCCATGTTGATAACAAAAGTTGGGTATTCATCCTTTCT
>NW_019157626.1:0-2245 GCF_002288905.1 Enhydra lutris kenyoni | reverse complement strand
AGAAACAAGCATGTGTCTCTCCTTCTCCCAGGAATTGGAGCAGGTGTACAGGCTTTAGGTGGGAGGTGCCTGCTTATCCCCACCTGACAACCCTTCTTCACTCTGGCTCCATGAGAACCGAAGTTTGGAAATCAGTGTCTGAGTCAGTCATGCAGCTTGTCACAGGACGTCAGCATTATAGAGAAAAGAGCAAGCCCATGGGGCACAATGTCACATCCATGGCAATATGGGAGGGAAAACTACTCTTTCACCCTAAAACTCCTGGGCTTTTCTCTTGTCTCCAGTGGAGCCACTAAGTTGCACTAACGCAGCTGTCAGGAATCTGGAGTGGGTGCCAGAGTTCCTGAGTTTCCCCTGAAGGGAGAAGCTGGCAGGGATCTCATTTTCTCTGTTTATTTCTGGCTTACAAAGGTATTTGGAACATCTCTCTCCTAGGCAATCCCTTGGATTCTAAAGGGGAGATGAGAAGGACTCGGTGTGTGTTTGGAACATAGAATGTGTTCCTTCATCTAACACTGTTTATTCCATTGGTCCTAGGCTGTGGTGAAATGGCCTGCATTTAGAGTTAGGTGGTCAGATCGAGGCTTGGATGATGGCTTCTCCTTTGTCCAAGGTGATGTGTCCTAATGGAATCGACTTTTCTATCCAAAGAGTTCCACTGAGGGTGGAGGAAAAATTCAAAAGGATTCCAAAGAGCCTTAGACGATCGAAAAGGGAAGCTTGACTTTCTAGTTTCACTCAGTGGACCATCTAGAGAGTTGGACATGCCGTCCTTTCTCTGCAGTTTCATGGGTGGTGAAGTCAGAAGGAGAGTCTTTGGGAATTCCCCTGGATAGAAGCACTCTGGTGGCTTCACAGGGCATGGCATCAGGAACCCTGGGGTGATTTCTTTGGCTGCTTGTGGGACACTGGGTGAGTCATGTTATCCCCCAGGTTTTCTGTTTCCCCCTTAGGAAATTGCTGGCAGGGAATGTTCTGCTCCCAGCGGAACCCTCCTGCACTGTCGGTGGGCATGCGGGTTGTTGCAGCCACTCTGGAAAAGAGTATAGTGGTTCCTCCAAAACCTAAGAACCGAACAACCCTGGGATTCAGCAACTGCCCTCCTAGGTATTTCCCTAAAGGGCACAAAAATGCACATTCAGTGGGGTACGAGCACCGTGATATTTACAGCAGCATTATCAACCATAGTGAAATGATGGAGGGAGTCCCAATGTCCATTCACTGATGAGTGATTTTATATATATGTATATATATGAATGTATAGATAGATAGAGATAGGGATATATGTAGATATATAATCTCCCACATCTTCTTAATGGAATAGGAACCAGGTTCAAAAAGAACGAAATCTTACCGTTTGCAAGGATGTGGATGGATCTAGAGTGGATTTAGCTAAACAAAATCAGTAAGAAAAGACCAATAGCCTATGACTTGACTCCTGTGGAATTTCAGAAAGAAAACAGGTGAACATAGTGAGGGGAGAAAGATAGGCTAATGAGCAAAGAGACTCAACCTTAGAGCAGAAACCAAAGGGTGCTAGAGGGCAGGGGTGTGGAGGGGAGGGGTTAAATGGGTGACAGCTGTTAGGGAGGGTACTTGTTGTGATGGGCTCTGGGTGTTCTATGCAGGTGAGGAATCATGAAATTCTACCCCTGAAGCAAAGGAATGAACACTGCATGGAAACAAATTCGAATGGAAGTCAAGGAAGGGAAGAAGACGACCATGTTCTACTTCATGAAGGGTGAGGTAAAAATGGAGTGATTTTTGCTCTCCTGTTCTGTCAATGATCATTTTCAATCACACTGTGGTAGGATACACTAGTTTCTGATTGCATAAGGAGCCCTCAGAAAGCTGCCAGGAAAGATTCAGATGTCAGAGCATGTCCGTGTTCCACTGATATGTTCCTTCCAGTTTGCCCAGGTACAAAGGTAAGTGGAGAGAAATATGGCAGAAGAGGAAAGGAGGTGTTCAGCATTCAGGAGGTAGCCTTCCCCCTTTCTCATGACAGCCTTGGGCCAGTGAAACTTGAGAAGCAGGAGGCGGGGGATCCCAGAGCTTTGAGGCAGACAGGGGAGTCTAGGCAGACAGGTCTGCCTAAAGCTAACAGGGGCCCCTGAGAAGAGCTTAGCTAGGGGCGTGGCAGGCCCGAATTGCTTGTCTGGAGATGGGTTCCCCGAGGAGCTGAGTTGAGGGAGGGGGCCAGGCAGCGCATCAGGCTCTGGGGGGCTGCAGAACGTCGGGGTGC
>NW_019157625.1:0-2246 GCF_002288905.1 Enhydra lutris kenyoni | reverse complement strand
CTGCTTTCTTCTGATGTCCATTAGCATGGTAAATTCTTTTCCACCCCTCACTTTAAATCTGGAGATGTCTTCGGGTCTAAAATGAGTTTCTTGTAGGCAACATATAGAGGGTTTTGTTTTTTTATCCATTCTGATACCCTTTGTCTTTTGATTGGGGCATTCAGCCCATTAACATTCAGGGTAACTATTGAGAGATATGAATTTAGTGCCTGTAAGGTGACTGTTACTGTATATTGTCTCTGTTCCTTTCTGATATACTACTTTTAGGGTCTCTCTTTGCTTAGAGGACCCCTTTCAATATTTCCTGTAGAGCTGGTTTGGTGTTTGCAATTTCTTTCAGTTTTTGTTTGTCCTGGAAGCTTTTAATCTCTCCTTCTATTTTCAATGATAGCCTAGCTGGATATATTATTCTTGGCTGCATGTTTTTCTCGTTTAGTGCTCTGAATATATCATGCCAGCTCTTTCTGGCCTGCCAGGTCTCTGTGGATAAGTCTGCTGCCAATCTAATATTTTTACCATTGTATGTTACAGACTTCTTTTCCCGGGCTGCTTTCAGGATTTTCTCTTTGTCACTAAGACTTGTAAATTTTACTATTAGGTGACTGGGTGTGGACCTATTCTTGTTGATTTTGAGGGGGGGTTCCTGCACCTCCTGGATTTTGGTGCTTGTTCCCTTTGCCATATTAGGGAAATTCTCTACAATAATTCTCTCCAATATACTTTCTGTTCACCTCTCTCTTTCTTCTTCTTCTGGAATCCCAGTTATTCTAATGTTGTTTCGTCTTATGGTGTCACTTATCTCTCGAATTCTCCCCTCATGGCCCAGTAGCTGTTTGTCTCTCTTTTGCCCAGCTTCTTTATTCTCTGTCATTTGGTCTTCTATGTCACTAATTCTTTCTTCTTCCTCATTTATCCTAGCAGTGAGAGCCTCCATTTTTTATTGCACCTCATTAATAGCTTTTTTTATTGCAACTTGGTTAGATTTTAGTTCTTTTGTTTCTCCAGAAAGGGCTTTTATATCTCCCGAGAGGATTTCTCTAATATCTTCTATGACATTTTCGAGCCCGTCTAGTACCTTGAGAATTGTCATTCTGAACTCTAGATCTGACATATTACCAATTTCTGTATTGACTATGTCCCTAGCCTTTGGTATTGCCTCTTGTTCTTTTTTTTTTTTCTTGTGGTGAATTTTTCTGCCTTGTCATTTTGTACAGATAAGAGTATATGAAGGAGCAAGTAAAATACTAAAAGGGTGGCAAAGACCCCAGGAAAATGCACTTTAACCAAATCAGAAGAGACTCCAAATTGTGGGGGGGAGAAGGGGGTTAAAAAGAGTTTGAGAAAAAAAAAAGAAACAATTAAAAAAAGAAAACAAATAAAAAAATATAAAAAAGAAAAAATATATATATACATATATGTGTGTGTGTGTATATATATATATATATATTAGATAAACTAGTTAATAAAAAACGTTAAAAAGAAAAGGGTAAAAGTTAAAAATAATTTAGCAGAAGAAGAAAAAGAATTTGAAAAAAAAATTAAATTAAATTCAAGACTAAAGAATCATGGGGAGAAAGCTGTGAGTTCCGTGCTTTGCTTTCTCCTCCTCTGGAATTTCGCTGCTCTCCTTGGTATTGAACCTGCACTGCTTCGTAGGTGAACTTGGTTCTGGCTGGATTTCTTGTTGATCTTCTGGGGGAGTGGCCTGTTGTAGTGATTCTCAAGTGTCTTTGCCCCAGGCGGAATTGCACCGCCCTTACCAGGGTCCAGGCTGAGTAATCTGCTCAGGTTTGCTTTCGGGAGCTTTTGTTCCCTGAATGCTTTCCCTTTCCGTAGAGTTCCGGAGGACGGGAATGGAAATGGCAGCCTCCCAGTCTCTGGCCTGGAGGACCCGAGAGCTTGGGGCCCCACTCCTCAGTGAGACGTCAGAGAATAGCGCCCAATCACTCCCGTCTCCCTGGCCTCCAGCTGCACTACTAGCTCACCCAGCCTGCAACTGGTTCAAGGTGAATCCGAGCTGAGAGCTCACTCCTCGGTTCTGTCTCTGTAGCTTACTTCCCCATTCTTATACTTGCAACCTCTGTGACACTCAGACACCCCCGATCCCTCTGTGACCTTGCGGGACCTGGGGCCACGCTGACCCCACATGGGTTTCACCCCGGTTTAGCCTGTGGAGCAATGTCCTTCAGCAGAACAGATTTTTAAATGTCCTGGTTTAGTGCTCCGTTGCTCTGCTACTTGCCAGA
>NW_019157624.1:0-2247 GCF_002288905.1 Enhydra lutris kenyoni | reverse complement strand
CTCCCTGATATGTGGGAGAGGAGATGCAACATGGGGGGTTAAGGGGGTAGGAGAAGAGTAAATGAAACAAGATGGGATTAGGAGGGAGACAAACCATAAGTGACTCTTAATCTCACAAAACAAACTGAGGGTTGATGGGGGGAGGCGGTTTGGGGGGAGATGGGTTTATGGACATTGGGGAGGGTATGTGCTATGGTGAGTGCTGTGAAGTGTGTAAACCTGGCGATTCACAGGCCTGTACCCCTGGGGATAAAAATATATGTTTATAAAAAATTAAATTAAATTAAATTTTAAAAAATTGTTATTTCAATCAAAATATTCCATAATTTCCTAAGAAATATTTTACATCCTGAAGAAAAATTTAGCACCTAGAAAATTAAATTGGAGCAAATAAGAGAGAGGATAAATTAGATTGTTTATAAACAAGTTAGGTTTTTTATAAATCACAAATAGTTTAATCTAAATAACACCTCTGTATCAGCAACGTAACCTAAAAAAATCAATTTTTCGTTTTGTGCTACAGCTTTGGAGTATGCACAAAATTAAGAAAGAAAATTTGCTATTGACAAAACTAATATGGTTATCCTGTATTTGAATCTCTTAATATTTACACATTCTCCCCATTTCAATAGTTAATCTGTTTCACAGGATTCACTTCAACACATTTGTTACCATACCAGGCCATGAGTTCCCACTGTAAAGTAATTAGAAATTAGAAGTATGAATGCACTCACACACAATTCTTTGTACAGATAGAATATTAGAGAAACAATTTTTTTGTTGGTATAGATTTTCTTCAGTCAATATATATTGACATACAGTTGCTATGAAGTTCATTTTTAGAAATTTTTTAAATATTTGATTAATCAACATTAATAATTATATTTGATAATTTGTGATTAATTTTTGTTGAAAAAATTCACTGATTTCAGTGTATTTTTCAAACCCCTCTGCATTTTATACAGCCAATATCTGAAACTAATATTATATCTGTAAAGAGAATTGTGTGTGAATGCATTCTTAGGCCACGTCAAAGAAGTTCTCATACCTAAAATGACTAAAGACCAATGGTTTGAATTTTAAAAATCCATTAAAGATTTGTTATAGGTATGGAAAATGAACTTAGCAATGGTTTTAGTCACTTCCAATTTGGCTTTGGATGGGGAAATATTAAGTCCTGGCAGATAAAGAAAATTTAGAAAATATTCAAACTATTTCAAAATAAATTCCATAAAGTTCTATTTTACTTTAAAAATTAGATCTGTGCTAGAAGTGTATTAGACTAAAGTGTATTCTGATCAAGAAAATTATTAGTGTGGAAAATTTCACTTATCAGAAAACTTTCTTTTGTACTATGCACTGAGTAAGCTTTGTGATAGGATGTTTGTTTGATTCCTTATACACTAATCTACTCATGACTAAGTACATGGGTGGCTTAGTCAGTTAAGCATTTGCCTTCAGCTGGGGTCATGATCTCAGGATCCTGGGATCAAGCCTCACGTCAGGCTCCCTGTTCAGTGGGGGTCTGCTTCTCCCTCTTCCTCAACAACTCCCCTCTGCTCCTGTGCTCTCTTGCTCTCTCTCTTCCTCAAATAATTTTTTAAAAAATCTGTTATTTTGCTATTTTTTCATAAATCATAATAATATTCAGCATTTCCACTAAGTATGAATACTATTTCTCTATCTAAGTATTGCTTCTTGCTTGGTACACTAAATTTAAGCCCAATGGCCTCAAAGAATTCATGCTACCTCCTAAACCTTAGCTCACCTTTAGATGGTTGTTACTGGCTTCTACAGCCTGATTTTTACCTTAAATTCATTACGTAAATTACTCTGCTTGCCCTCTCCATACCAATTCCAATAACAAGAACATGTAGCATAAGCATTATATACTACATTTCATCCTGCTCAGCAGAGATACATCGCTATAGGTATAGATGTTGGGGTTGAAGGAACTGCTTCTGTTTGCTGTGTTTTATCTATTCTTGACAGAGCTTCAGTTAAAATGGCTTTAGGGAGTACTAGCTTCATTTATTTGTTTTGGGGAGATCTAAGAAATTATCTTTGGGATTTTGGGGATTAATGAAAATTTGACTGTTTTTATTATTTTTGTGTGAGTTCTTATGATAAGTATTCTATGCTGAAAGTTTGCAAAGCACTGGGCCAGAAAGAGGTGCTCCCCCCCCAAAAAACTATATATATATATATATATATATATATATATATATATATACACACACACACACA
>NW_019157623.1:781-2247 GCF_002288905.1 Enhydra lutris kenyoni | reverse complement strand
CACTGGTCTATGTGTCTGTTTTTATGCCAGTACCATGCTGTCTTGGATATCACAGCTTTGTAATAAAGCTTGAAATCAGGTAACGTGATGCTCCCAGTTTTATTTTTGTTTTTCAACATTGCCTTAGCGATTCGGGGTCTCTTCTGATTCCATACAAATTTTTGGATTATTTGCTCCAGCTCTTTGAAGAATACCAGTGGAATTTTGATTGGAATGACATTAAAAGTATAGATTGCTCTAGGCACTATAGACATTTTTAACAATGTTTATTCTTCCGATCCTAGAGCATGGAATGGTCTTCCATCTTTTTGTGTCTTCTTCAATTTCTTTCATGAGTGTTCTGTAGTTCCTCGAGTACAGGTCTTTTACCTCTTTAGTTAGGTTAATTCCCAGGTATCTTGTGGTTCTTGGTGCTATAGTAAATGGAATCAATTCTCTAATTTCCCTTTCAGTATTTTCATGGTTAGTGTATAAGAAAGCCACTGATTTCTGTACATTGACTTTGTATCCTGACACGTTACTGAATTGCTGTATGAGTTCTAGCAGTTTGCAGGTGGAGTCTTTTGGGTTTTCCATATAAAGAATCATGTCATCTGCGAAGAGAGAGAGTTTGACTTCTTCATTGCCAACTTGATACCTTTTATTTCTCTTTGTTGTCTGATTGCTGTTGCTAGGACTTCTAATACTATGCTGAACAAGAGTGGTGAGAGTGGGCATCCTTGTCGTGTCCTGATCTCAACGTGAAGGGTGCAAGCTTTTTCCCATTGAGGATGGTATTTGCTGTGGGTTTTTCATAGATAGATTTGATGAAGTTCAGGAATGTTCCCTCTATCCCTATACTTTGAAGCGTTTTAATCAGGAACAGATGATGGATTTTGTCAAATGCTTTTTCTGCATCAATTGAGAGGACCATGTGGTTCTTCTCTCTTTTCTTATTAATTTGTTCTATCACATTGATTGATTTGCAAATGTAGAACCATCCTCGTAGCCCAGGAATGAATCCCATCTGGTCATGGTGGATAAACTTTTTAATGTGCTGTTGGATCCTGTTTGCTAGGATCTTGTTGAGAATCTTAGCATCCATATTCATCAGTGATATTGGTCTGAAATTCTCCTTTTTGGTAGGGTCTTTGCCTGGTTTGGGGATCAGGGTAATGCTGGTTTCATAGAAAGAGTCTAGCAGTTTTCCTTCTACCTCAATTTTTTGAAACAGCTTCAGAAGAATAGATGTTTTTTCTTCTTTGAAAGTTTGGTAGAATTCCCCAGGGAATCCATCAGGTCCTGGGCTCTTGTGTTTTGGGAGGTTTTTGATCACTGCTTCAATTTTGTTACTAGATATTGGTCTATTTAGGTTGTCGATTTCTTCCTGGTTCAATTTTGGGAGTTTATAGATTTCCAGGAATGCATCCATTTCATCTAGGTTGCTTAGCTTATTGGCATATAACTGTTGATAATAACTTCTGATG
>NW_019157623.1:0-681 GCF_002288905.1 Enhydra lutris kenyoni | reverse complement strand
TTTCTTATTAATTTGTTCTATCACATTGATTGATTTGTGAATGTTGAACCATTCTTGTAGCCCAGGAATGAAACCCACCTGGTCATGGTGGATAATCTTTTTAATGTGCTGTTGGATCATTTGCTAGGATCTGGTTGAGAATCTTAGCATCCATATTCATCAGTGATATTGGTCTGAAATTCTCCTTTTGGTAGGGTCTTTGCCTGGTTTGGGGATCAGGGTAATGCTGGCTTCATAGAAAGAGTCTGGAAGTTTTCCTTCTGCTTCAATTTTTTGAAAAAGCTTCAGGAGAATAGGTGTTTTTTATTCTTTGAAAGTTTGGTAGAATTCCCCAGGGAATCCATCAGGTCCTGGGCTCTTCTTTTTTGGGAGGTTTTTGATCACTGCTTCAATCTCGTTCCTAGATATTGCTCTATTCAGGTTGTGGATTTCTTCCTGGTTCAATTTTGGGAGTTTATAGCTTTCCAGGAATGCATCCATTTCATCTAGGTTGCTTAGTTTATTGGCATATAACTGTTGATAATAACTTCTGATGATTGTTTCTACTTCCTTGGTGTTAGGTGTGATCTCTCCCTTTTTATTCATAATTTTATGAATTTGGGCTTTCTCTCTTTTCTTTTGGATTAGTGTGGCCAATGGTTTATCGATCTTATTGATTCATTCAAAAAACCAGCTTCTAGT
>NW_019157622.1:0-2247 GCF_002288905.1 Enhydra lutris kenyoni | reverse complement strand
ACACACAAAAACACACAAACCAGTAGGGACTGTGTGGTGGAATCTGACTAGTAGCAGATTCAAAGAAGTTGATAAGAGGAAGGAAATTTGATTGGAGGTATTTTCTACATGGGACACCACTTGTCTAACATCATGGATATTATCCAACCTACTCCTATGGATATCCGGTAGAAGGACTTGCTAGAATCATTTGTATTTTAGAGAGAAGACCATCCCTCTCAGGCACAACGGTTTATCCAACGTCAAAAACAGGTAAGAATAGAGAGTTGTGTCTGAAGCCAGGTGTGTTTCCAAGCTGGGGCCCTGGCTGCACCCAGATCTTCCCTGGGGCCCTGAGGAGAGGGGTGTGTTGATGTCACTGTGTACATATGTGGCATTTCATGGAGAAAGGCGATAAGGAGATGGCAGACCAGAGCACTGTTTGTGTACATGTCAAACCAGGAGTGGACTGTTGTAGGGTATCCCAGGCAGTGATGTCACTTCCTTGACCACAGACCCCGACAGAACTTGGAACCCCTGCAACTAGGCACCCAGATTCTAGTGTAGTCCAGTATCAGGGTTACTTGGCTGGAGACATCTGATAAGGAAAGATGTTCTCTTGCTGCTTGCCTACTTTCCAGTACTCTGGCTTCCAGAAACCCCAGGGGAATGGATTTTTCACATGCTGCAGACATTGGCTCAAACCTCTTCCTCAAAACCTCAGGGAATTTGGCAAGAATTGCCATAAGGACAAAAACAATGAATACTGTTATGCTGAAAATAAATTTTAAAAAATGAAAAAAAAAAAAGAATTGCCATAAGGTTCTTAATACTGAGCAGACTAGGTAATGCCCACCCCTCTGAACTATCCAAGGGCAGCCACATTCCTTCCTCTTGAGTTTTAGGGAAAGAGGAATTTGTGGGTGTTCCTGCCCATGGGATGGAGGAGGTTGAGCATAGTGGATACCCTGGTGATCCCTTCTTGTTCACACCAGTGTCATTGAAGGCAGGGTGAAAAGAGGATTCATGAGGTGCCTCTTATCTGTGCCAGAGCACATCCATGGCCCTGATTAAAGAGGGCCTTCCCTTTCCACCAGGATGGCGAGGCACTGTAATTTAGAGAGGCTGCTGAACTCTCATCCATATATCTGTTATTCCTGCTTTAGGTTAAAGGTCTGAGAGCTTCTTCTAGAAAATGGGAAGATGTCCTGCGGACATGTGGATGGTGTGTGAGCACTGTGGGAGAGCATAGGGGGATGGAGGACAGCTTCAACGCTTGAGAGGGTCATTCTCCCTGCCTGCCCCCTCCCAGCCTTATCTCTACCTCAATTCTGGGACCCAGAACTGAGGATTTAGAAAAAATCACAGAGAAGTCTGTTGGAATCTGGACACTGGATGCTCAGAGGGTTCTCAGGAGACCCAGTGAGAACTCAGAGACCGTACATCCCACACATGTGGGAGATTAGTGTCAGTGGAAGGAGACCCACTCATGGCACCCAGTGAATAAGGCAGCAGATGGGCACAGGAGGTAACTTTTGAGCTATTTGGAGGGTCCTGGGCAGGCCTAGCTAGAGACAGAGTCCCTTGGTTCCCATCTTGGTTGTATCTTCCCAGAGTAGTGGCATGTGCAGTGAGGGTAATGAAGAGGCCAGGCACCACACCTCCCTGGACACATGATGTTGAATTTAAGTGGCAAGTGGACAAGAAGACAGGCTGAAGAGTGTGTCCAGCTACCCTGAGGAGGGCAGAAATGCTCACACCATTGGTCAAGGGCCCACATTCATAGTTAATTTCTGCTACCCTTCCATTTGCGACAAGGTCTGTCTCAGGCAGGACTACCAGATTGCAGGTGAAAAAGGAGTAGGACTGGTCTCTGACAGGGACTGGAAGCCCAGGACCCAGATTCACACAGGGTTCCCTGGGATATTGGTTTGGGAAGGTGCCCTGTCCTCTGACTTCTCTGCCTACCTGTCTGTCCCTAAGACCATCTATTCCATCTTGAGCACATGGCTGGATCAATATCCCAGGGATTTTTTCCATCCCCCAGAATTTCCCAGCCTGAATAGCCTACAGGCATACCTGGGTCTCAATATGCCAGGCTCAGACCTGGAGCGATGTTCCCAGCTTCTGCTCTCATAGCTGCAACACCTCGAGCCCATGCAGCCAGAGGCTGTGATGAGGAGGACTGGAGCTGACTGATAAAAGCCTGAGGAGGATACAGGGTGGGCCACACTGAGTAAGCCTCCATAGATTGTAGCTGGGCCAAGA
>NW_019157621.1:0-2248 GCF_002288905.1 Enhydra lutris kenyoni | reverse complement strand
AACTTTTCCTGATTATTTTAAAAAGACTCTTGCTGTACTTCAAAAATATTTATTGTGGTTCTAAAAAAATTTATTATGGTAAGAACACAACATGAAATTTATCCTCTTAAGAAATGTGAAGTGTTTTGGGGCGCCTGGGTGGCTCAGTGGGCTAAAGCCTCTGCCTTCAGCTCAGGTCATGATCCCAGGGTCCTGGGATTGAGCCCTGCATCGGGCTCTCTGCTCAGCGGGGACCCTGCTTCCTCCTCTCTCTCTCTCTCTCTCTCTCTCTCTCTCTGCCTGCCTCTCTGCCTACTTGTGATCTCTGTCTGTCAGGTAAATGGATAAAATCTTAAAAAAAAAAAAAAAGAAATGTGAAGTGTTTTATACATCATAATTACCTTCTAAATCATATGAAAATATCTGTATAAATTGAGCATAGGGACAGTAAGAACATGTATAGGGTGACTAAAGGAATGAGATCACCTGAATTAATGATACATTTATCTAAAGTAGTGAAAAATAAAAATAAAAATAAAAATATATTAAATGTCCAGTATTAGAGAAGAGTTTAATAAATTGTGAGACATCAATACTACGGAGTAGTCACAACAAGTGTAAGAGTGAACATGGCATTTAAAAAGGAAGACATTTAGGGAGACCTGGGGGGCTCCTGATTTCAGCCCAGGTCATGAACTCAGGGTCCTAGGATCAAGACCAGGTCAGGCTCCACACTCAGTGAGGAGCCTGCTTGAGGATTGTCTCTCTCCCTCTCCCTCTGCCCTCTTTTCGTGCACACGCTCTCTCTCTCTCTCTATCTCTCTCTTTAAAACAAATGAATGAATCTTTTTAGAAAGAAAGGGAAGGGAAGGGAGGGGAAGGGAGGAGAGGAAAGGAAGAAAGGAAGAAAGGGAAAGGAGAGGAAAGGAAAGGAAATAAGGGAAAGGAAGGAAGAAAGGAAGAAAGGAAGGAAGGAAGGAAGGAAGGAAGGAAGGAAGGAAGGGAGGGAGGGAGGGAAGGAAAGGAAGGGAAGGAAAGGGAAGGGAAGGGAGAAAGGAAGGGACATTTATAACCTGTTACATAGAAATGTTGCAAGAGTGTAAAAATATGTTCTTGGGAATGAGCTCATCTGAACAAATAAATGTATCTGTGTGGGAGAAAAAAGGAAAACACATCTGAAAACAGCCTCCATGAGCACTTACCCACACATTCAGTTGCGAGACTTAATTGTCCATTGCCCTGAATATAAAAGGCAAAATGTCTTCACTCACATGGGCTCTAGATATTTTGGACCATTGTGGATGAATTTGATTTGCTTATTTTGGCTTCAGGAAAGACCTTTTCATGTGAAGTTGCCTCTGCTCTAAGATTTCCCTTCTCTTCCCCTGGCTGGTGCCTTATTTCTTAGATGAGCTGATGAGGTATAGATGAGCTGATGAGGTATAGATGAGTTGCAGGCCTTCCCAGAACACCAAGTAAGTAGCCCCTGCATACGACTTGTCTACGACATTGCTCTCTTCCACTCTCTCTCTCATTGTCCTTTCCCAGTTCTGCTTCTTTTCTAGAGCACCCACCCCTCCAACACATTATTAAATGTGCTTGTTCTTATTTATTGCATATGATCTGTCTTCCTCCCTCTGAGAACACAACCTCTATGAGGACAAAATTGTTGTCTGCTTTGTACTCTGAAGTATCCCAAGCATTGAAAGTAGGGCTTGGCTGACAGCAAGAATTCAATAAATATTCTTACATATTGAATAAAAAAATCCTATTGCTAATGGACATAAAACAAGGAGGCTGAACATGGCTAAAAATTAATGGCAGCAATGATAAGAAGGTATGGGATTTTAAGTCCATTAAGTCTGGAGGGAGGTGGAAAGGGAGAAACAAAGAAGAAAAACATGGTAAGGCAGAGTTGGAAGTAGAAATATATTAAAAGCAACAAGAACAAAAAAACCACTTTTTAATGTCTAGAAAAGTGTCAGCAGAGAAAAAAACTTGATCAAGAAACAAAAACAAGTAAGATCAGAGAAAATGAAACCAAAGGTCAGAAGGAATGATTATGGGAAAATCCTTCATAAATTTTTTGCTTCTCAAGAAAAAGGTACCCACCATTTACAGAATTTCAGAGCTAGAAGGATCCTTGATGTCCCCTGAATACCATACGTGACACCCCAGATGAGGAGCCCACATAAGAGCTTCAGTACTTGCCCAAGGTCAAGCTACCACACGGCAGAGCCAGAACTCAACTCCAGATCCCCAGATGCCT
>NW_019157620.1:0-2248 GCF_002288905.1 Enhydra lutris kenyoni | reverse complement strand
CCTAAGCCATACAGTAGAACCCCTCTGGTCCCGAGAAGGAAACTTTGCTCTTGGGAACGGGGTCCCACCCACAGGCTAGGAGGTTCCTGCATGGCCCCAGAGCTACCGCCACATTCTAAGGTCTCCCTGGACACCAAGCAGCATTGTGACCCATCAGACTGAGAAACTCCTTCAACTCAGATCCCTTGGAACTGCGAAGCAGAGCCACTGGATCAAAGCTGCCCTGTTCCTAGGCTTCAGTGGTAACGGAGGTGGAGTTTCCAGGCATCCATTCGGAGAGCTCTGCTATCGAATCTTTCCAAATTGGGACCGTGGAGCCCTCTAACTGGACTTCACCTGTCCTGCTGAAGGACACCTTGATGTTTGGAGCAGCTCACAAGCCACAGCTTGGGAAAGCCGCCAAGGCTTCTTGAGGCCACACGAGCATTTGTTGGCCATCATGGATACAATTTCCAGCGTGAGCAGACATCTCACACTCGAACGTCCTCAGGAGCTTGAGATCTCGAAACAGACGCTGCACATTGGAACTATTATGGCCTCGGCACTGAACATAAGCATAGCTTTTTTTTTAGACTTCCATCCTCACACACCTTGCCAGCAGGCCATTCATATAGGGAATTCTGGATAAACAAAGCTGCCTCCTGCCTGCCCACCAGAAGGAAGAAATGCCCTACGGGTCTGCCCTGAATCCCCAGATGAGGGTCCAGCAGCATGGCCCTCAAGGGCAGCCTGATATCATAGGCCGCCCTGTGAACTGATGCTCTGTCTGACACAGCCCGAGCCCCGGCCTCCTGTCATCCAGTCACATAGCGCGACCCATATCCTGCAGGTGGGCTCTTTCTTGGTCAGAGCCCGTCATCTCCTGCGAACCTGGGTATGCAGGTATCTGACCCCAGTAGGTAGCGCAAATCCCTGCCTATTGGGGAACCTGGATCACAGCAGAGTACTCCTCCTTCCTCATGGCAGGAATGTGGATGTGGAGATGGTTGTACTACTCTAGAGTGGGAGCCAGCTACATGGCCCATGAGACCACGCCCATTCAGGAGGGGCAGCTGGCCACAAGCAGGCTTTGGGACCCTCAGCCTGAGACCCATTTAAAGCACACCCTGATGGGGGCTGGACCAGGAAGCCAGAGAGCAGGCCTTTCGTGCCTCTTGGCCCAAATCCGAACCCTTGGTGGGGTTGTCCAGGCCACGTGACCCACAACCCCACTCTGGAATCCTTGTGTTGGCGGGACCTCTGACGTGGAAAACAGTACTCTTCCCTTCCCCCAGAGAGACAGCAAACTCTTGGGAGCCGGGGAAAAACTCCAGGTAGGAAGAACCTCCCATGGACCCATGTAGCAACCCTATCATTCCGAGGCCATCCTAGATATAGAGTCCAGACAGAAAAGCCTCTGCTACTGTTCCCAGGCATCTGAATTTCAAATCCTGAGGAGCTGCTTTCAGGGTCTGCACATCAGGCCCGCCATAACTTCGCTCGTAATTCTTCCCAGTGTTGTTGTCTGAAGACTTGGTTCCCAAAGCCGTGACCACATGCCCTCTAGGATGGGACCTCCAGATCCAAACATCATCACTGGTCCTGCTCTCCCGAGGAAACTCTGCACATCTCAGTTGCCCAAACCTTCCAGAATGGGAGAAACCTTCAAGGCACCTGAAACCACACCAATTTCATAGGCTGCTCTGGAAAAAATGCGCAGTCTGACTGACACACCTTCAGCACCTACCTGCAGGAAGAAACGCACGTCAATGGACTTGAGTCTGAAGATTGAACCTACATGCCCCTTGAACGTCATCCAATATCTAGTTAAGGTCTCCAGGCCTCTGTCCCTCAGGCCTGTTCTGGAAAACAAACTTATGGCCCAACGTGTGGCCCCTAGCCATACAATAGAATCCCTCTGGTCTCGAGAAGGAAACCTTGCTCTTGAGAGCGGGGACCAACCCTCAGCCTAGGTGATTCCTGCATAGCCCCAGAGCCACAGCCACATTCTAAGGTCTCCCTGGACACCAAGCAGCATTGTGAACCGTCAGAATGAGAACCACTGTCAACTCAGATCACTTGGAACTTCGAACCAGAGGCAGCGGATCAAAGCTGCCCTGTTCCTTGGCTGTTGTGGTAACGCGAGGTGGGGTATCCAGGCATCCATTCGGAGAGCTCTGCTGTCGAATCTTTCCATGTGGGAGACCTCTAAGCTGACTTCCCCTGTCCCGCAGAAGGACACCTTGTGGTTTGGAGCAGCTCACAATCT
>NW_019157619.1:0-2248 GCF_002288905.1 Enhydra lutris kenyoni | reverse complement strand
AGATCACCTTGGTGGATAGTCCCTTTAAGAATGATGTAGTGTGGGGCGCCTGGGTGGCTTAGTGGGTTAAGCCGCTGCCTTCGGCTCGGGTCATGATCTCAGAGTCCTGGGATCGAGCCCCGCATTGGGCTCTCTGCTCTCTAGGGGAGTCTGCTTCCTCCTCTCTCTCTGCCTGCCTCTCTGCCTGCTTATGATCTCTCTGTCAAATAAATAAATAGAATCTTTAAAAAAAAATATTATCTTAAAAAAAAAAAATGATGTAGTGTCCTTCTGTATCTCTGAGTACAGTCTTTAGTTTAAAATCTTTTTTCTGATATGAGAATTGCTACCCAGCCTTCTTTTGAGGCCTATTGGCATGAAAGATGCTTCTCCCTCCCTTCACTTTCAGTCTGGGTGTATCTTTAGGTTCAAAATGGGTCTCTTATAAAATAGCGGGGAAGTAGGAGGAGGCACCTTTTCAACCTGTACCCTACAGTGAGCTGATTACCTACCAAAGAACTCCAATCACCCATGAAATCAGCCTGAGATCAGAATTATACACGTCTGGATCTCTACAGGGGCAGAAGATGCCAGTGGGCAGGTAAATCAGAGTGGGAACGTCGGACTGATATCAGAAGACAAAGAAAAGGGGGAGGGAGCCACCAGAGGCGATCGATTGGAAAGTAATACCCCTAATAGGAGCATGCCCTGCATCTGGGGACCAGCATTAGCTTGGAGACTGGTTGAAACCACTCGAAAAGAGCAAAGGATCACAGGAGGGGGGGAAATTGTGGGAATCAGGGTGGCTAGGGACAGGGGCTCAAGTCCCCGGACCCAGGACAGCCTCCCCTGGTGCTGAGCCAGAGAGAGTGAAGTGGAGAAACCAGGTCTTGGTCCCTGTGTCACCAGCGCACTCAAGATTGTGAGGCGTCTGGCTCCTGTGAGGGGCTGGGAACCACGACACATGGCAGAACGCCGATCCCAGCTACAGAGCCTAAGACATGCTCGCCCCTCACCCTCCCCTGCGAGAGGTGTACAAAGGCCCACCCTGTGCTCTTAGACCTGCTCCATTGTTTCAGAGCCTGAGAAGAGCACCCCAAAGTCTTCCCGAGAGAGGTGCGCGAAGGCCCAGCCTGGTGTTTTCCATACCTGTGCCCCGCTCTCAGAGCCTTAGATGCGTGCGCGACCTACAGCGTCCCCTGAGAGAGGTGAACGCAAGTCGGGCACTCTTAGACCAGAAAGACAAGGCCCTCCCAGCCTGGGCCAGCGGGAAAATCTCAGTGTGCGATTGCTGCTTGGAACCTCTCTGGCAGTCTGGAGCTGCCCAGACAGCCACCGCTGCCATGGTTTTGGGTACAAGCAGAAGATCCTGAGTCCCCAGGGACCAGGACTCAGAACCTGCTCTGCCAGCAGCCAAGGGGGAATTTATATGGGCTCTGCAATGCCCACAGAAGAACACACTGAGGCATCTCTCTGAGAGGGAGGTCAGGGTGCAGTTTGCTTTCCTCTAAACCTACAAAAACCACCAAAAGTGGTCAAGGCGAGAGAAAAATAAAAAGTGGAGAAACATAAAAACCTCCAGAGAACAAAAGCCTGAAAAAAACGGTTTCCTCAGAGCCCACCCCCTTGAGGGGGGAGGGAGAACTTAAATCAGGGAACATCATTGACTGAAAACCCACTGGCAGACCCCTCCCCCAGAAAACCAACCAGGAAAGAAAAAAACAAAAGACTACGAGAGAACAACCACCACTACTTCATAGGACAACTTTTATTTTTAATTTGTACCCACTATTTTGGCTCATTTTTTTATATAGATAAATTTTTAACCTATTTACCATCACAGTCAGCTATCCAGTACATCAAATTCCATAATAACCTTCTAACCTGAACTTTTTGATACATACAGCTGTGTTTTTCTTTTGCATTTCTATTTTTTAAATTTATTTTTTTTTAATTTTAGTTTAGTTTAGTATAGTTTATTCCTTTTTTATCTTTATTTTCTAATATTCATATAGAGTTAAAGTTCAAAGTAATCCTCTTTCCCCAATGAATACTACCCCTATAGGTAAACCAATTTTTAATCCCCCTTTATCTTAGGAAAGTTGAGTCCCTTAACAAAGATATCAAGATGCATCCAGGGAGAATCAAAACAACCTTCCTCGCCCACACTGAGAATTTATAACCACTCTCCCATCTTTTTCTTCCACCAGTGTTTCTGTGTTTTTGTGTTTGTCCTGATAGTATATAAATCTTACACTTGGGGTTCTTT
>NW_019157618.1:0-2249 GCF_002288905.1 Enhydra lutris kenyoni | reverse complement strand
AAACAAACTCTCCTAGGTACCAGCTCACTCCTGTCAAAGATGGGGACAATCAGAATGTATGGGAAAGAGATGAAAAACTTCAGGGTTATTTTGACTTTGATAGTGGCAGGCTTCTCTACCCCCATTCTTGTTCCTGTCCTACATAGACTCTTCAGTTCCACTTACAGGATCTCCCCATTGGCAGAACTTGTGATCAGCTGATCCCTGTGGTAGTCAAGGATTATTACACATGGCACTGTGAATGGCCCCTTCAGATATCATTTCACTTTTTAAAGGCCAGACCTCCACCTTCCTTTTCCCTACAAATGTAACATGCTCAAATGGGTCATTAATAAGAAATTTCCAAATAATCAAAATAGTCTCTCTCCAAGAGAGACTGTCACACAAAGAAAAGTAAGGGAGGAACTCCAAAACCAGGCAGATGTTGATAAATGAAGGAAAAGTCTGGTAGCATGACTCTCTGATCAACTAAATTGATCTAGGGAACTATTCTCACTATCAGGGTCCTTCAGTTCAAAAAGTTTATATAAAACTTGTCCCTGATTCTTGCTGAAGTCATTAATAACAGTATCCCAATTTTGGAGGCAAAAAGAGTGAGACTTAATTCTTTGGTCCCATGATTATTTTTTTATTTAATTTTATTTTTTCAGCATTCCAAGATTCATTGTTAATGCACCACACCCAGTGCTCCATACAATACGTGCTCCTTAATACACACCACCAGGTTCATCCTACCCCCACCACCACCCCTCCAAAACCCTCAGTTTGTTTCTCAGAGTCCACAGTCTCTCATGGTTCCTCTCCTCCTCTGATTTCCCCCAACTCACTTCTATCCTTCTCCTAATGTCCTCTATGTTATTCCTTATGCTCCACAAGTTATTGAAACCATATGATAATTGACTCTCTCTGCTTGACTTATTTCACTCAGCATAATCTCCTCCAGTCCTGTCCATGTTGATACAAAAGTTGGGTATTCATCCTTTCTGATGGAGGTGTAATACTCCATTTATATATGGACCATATCTTCTTTATCCATTCATCTGTTTAAGGGCATCTTGGCTCTTTCCACAGTTTGGTGATTGTGGCCATTGCTGCTATGAACACTGGGGCACAGATGGCCCTTCTTTTCACTATGTCAGTATCTTTAGGGTAAATACCCAGTAATGCAATTGCAGGGTCATAGGGTACCAGGATTTTTGAATAACCACATAGTCCTTGACTTCCTGATGGATAGCCAAGACCTGTATGTACAATTGTCAACACCTTCTGCTGCACTTGGATCAATGGAATGACAAAACAGAACCGTCTATTGTGTGGCTTATAAAATAAGCCTTCAGGTTCTCTGAAGGAAAGATTTATTATAGGGTGTTTTTTCCTGACTTGGTGATGATTGGAGCTCATGGTGCAATTCAATTCTCCAGGTAGGCCTTAGCATACTGCTTGGGGTGGACTTGATTGTGACTTTCCTCTCTCTGTGGCCTCAGACTAATCACCCAGTTTTTGTCACAGCTCTCCAAAGACAAAACTATTTGCCACAAGATTGAGTTAACCTATATCTCATTTGAGCCCAAGAAACTAAGGAGATAAATTAAGGTTAACAGATTTGGCTCCAGGCCAAAATCCTATTTGTGACCTTGCAAGCCCAGCTGTAGGGTATTACAAATGCTTTGCCTGGTGGGTCTTATATGGAAAAACTGCCCTCCCTTCTCCAGACTCAGTGCATAGCCAGTGCACTGAAGAATACGGAGGAAGTTAGAGTTAATACTCTGGCCCTCCAGCCACCATACTCTTATAAATATCCATGTTCCTAGCACAGGTGTCTTCAATCAGAGGCCTCTTAATCAGATCCATGGCTAAATTCTTTCTCAGGTACCTCTGAGACACCTACTCATTAGGAGCTCTCACAGACCCCTCTCTCCAATGTGATTCATCATTTAGTCCCTTACAGCTCCTAACCCTTCACACAGCCTTCCCCTTGCATTCGAGCTCATGGAAAAAGAAAGCCTTTGGTTGAGAGGGAGAGTATGTTCACAACCCTCTTGGAAGCTATCTTGTTGTAATCTGAAATGGGCTCCTCTAAAAAAGAGGCAGGCCGCTCCAGGTTGGTAAGTGACTGTTTTAATAATAACAAAGGGAACATAACAATTGAAGCTTGGCTTAAGTGGCAGCAAGATGAATGGATCCCTGTCCCCACTTTCTGAATTTTAAACCTTAGAAAGAGACCTTAACTTGGCTCAGTCACATAAACA
>NW_019157617.1:0-2249 GCF_002288905.1 Enhydra lutris kenyoni | reverse complement strand
ATGGTTTTTGTAGGTTTAGAGGAAAGCAAACTGCACCCTGACCTCCCTCTCAGAGAGAAGCCTCAGTCTGTTCTTCTGTGGGTGTTGCAGAGCCCATATAAATCCCACCTTGGCTGCTGGCAGATCAGGTTCCAAGTCAAGGTCCCTGGTGATGAAGGATCTTCTGCTTGTACCCAAAACCACGGCAGCAGCGGCGGCTGTCTGGGCAGCTCCAGACCGCCAGAGAGGTTCCAAGCAGTGATCGCACACTGAGATTTTCCCGCTGGCCCAGGCTGGGAGTGCCTGGTCTTTCTGGGTCTACGAGCACCCGGCTTGCGTGCACCTCTTTCAGGGGAGAGTCTGGGGCACATGTCTTAGGCTCTGAAACAATGGCCCATGTCAAAGAGTGCCGGCTGGGCCTTTGTACCTCTCTCAAGGGAGGATGAGGGGCGCGCACATCTC
Source organism: Enhydra lutris kenyoni (assembly GCF_002288905.1). Taxonomy (NCBI): domain Eukaryota; kingdom Metazoa; phylum Chordata; class Mammalia; order Carnivora; family Mustelidae; genus Enhydra; species Enhydra lutris. Next base: position 1,808 of record NW_019157617.1, on the reverse strand, counting down.
AGGCTCTGTAGCAGGGCTCGCACGTTCTGCCGTCTGGCATGGCTCCCATCCCCTCACAGGGGCCAGAACCCACGCAATCTCGGGCGCTCTGGGGGCTCAGGGACCAAGACTGGTTTCTCAGCCGCACTCTCTCTGCCTCCGCACCAGGGGAGGCTGTCCTGGGACTGGGGACTTAAGCCCCTGTCCCTAGCCGCCCCGATTCCCACAATCCCCCCCCCCCCCAGGATCTTTTGCTCTTTTGGAGTGCTTTCAACCAGTCTCCAAGTTAATGCTGGTCCCCAGACGCAGGGCATTCTCGCTCGTATTAGGGGTATTACTTTCCAACCGGTCACCTCTGGTGGCTCCTTCCCCCTTTTGTTTATCTTCCGATATCAGTCCGCCTTTCCCACTCCGCTTTACCTGCCCACTGGTGTCTTCTGTCCCTGTAGAGATCCAGATGTGTATAATTCTGATCTCAGGCTGATTTCATGGGTGATCAGAGTTCTTTGGTAGGTAATCAGCTCACTTTAGGGTACAGGTTGAAAAGGCGCCTCCTCCTACTTCCCCGCCATCTTGTCCCCCCCATTTATTTATTTATTTAAAAAATTTTTTTTCAGCGTAACAGAATTCATTGTTTTTTGCACCGCACCCAGTGCTCCATGCAATACGTGCCCTCCTTAATACCCACCACCTGGCTTCCCCAACCTCCCACCCCCGCCCCTTAAAACCCTCAGATTGTTTTTCAGAGTCTATAATCTCTCATGGTTCATCTCCCCTTCCAATTTCCCTCAACTCACTTCTCCTCTCCATCTCCCCATGTCCTCCATGTTATTTCTTATGCTCCACAAATAAGTGAATCCATATGATAACTGACTCTCTCTGCTTGACTTATTTCACTGAACATAATCTCTTCCAGTCCCTTCCATGTTGCTACAAAAGTTGGATATTCATCCTTTCTGATGGAGGCATAATACTCCATAGTGTATATACTTTATAGTTTTTTGAGTATAGATTCTTTGCCTCTTTGGTTAGGCTTATTCCTAGGTATCTTATGGTTTTGGGTGCAATTGTAAATGGGACTGACTCCTTAATTTCTCTTTCTTCTGTCTTGTTATTGGTGTAAAGAAATGCAACTGATTTCTGTGCATTGATTTTATATTCTGACACTTTACTGAATTCCTATACAAGTTCTAGCAGTTATGGAGTGGAGTCTTTTTGGTTTTCCACATAGAGTATCATATCATCTACAAAGAGTGATAGTTTTACTTCTTCTTTGCTGATTTGGATAACTTTAATTTCTTTTTGTCTAATGGCTGAGACTAGGACTTCTAGTACTATTTTGAATAGCAGTGGTGATAATGGACATCCCTGCCATGTTCCTGACCTTAGTGGAAAACCTTTCAGTTTTTCTCCACTGAGAATGATATTTGCTGTGGGTTTTTCATAGATCGCCTTGATAATATTGAGGTATGTGCCCTCTATCCCTACACTTTGAAGAGTTTTGATCAGGAAGGGTTGCTGTACTTTGTCAAGTGCTTTTTCAGCATCTATTGAGAGTATCATATAATTCTTGTTCTTTCGTTTATTAATGTATTGTACCACATTGATTTGTGGATGTAGAACCAACCTTGCAGCTCTGGAATAAATTCCACTTGGTCGTGGTGAATAATACTTTTAATGTACTGTTGGATCCTATTGGCTAGTATTTTGGTGAGAATTTATGCATCTGTGTTCATCAAGGACATTGGTCTGTAATTCTCATTTTTGATGGGATCCTTGTCTGGTTTTGGGATCAAGGTGATGCTGGCCTCATAAAATGAGTTGGGAAG
>NW_019157616.1:0-2249 GCF_002288905.1 Enhydra lutris kenyoni | reverse complement strand
AGAGGTACTCTCAAAAAACGGGAGCAAATGGGCTTCCCTGTGTGGACCATGAGAAGAATAAAAGTATGTGGCCTGGGACTGAACACCAACCAAAAGGAAACACAGGAAAAAAGTGGCAACAGATGCTGAAACAGAAATCTGCAAAGAAATGAACTAGAGGTAAATTACCACAGAAGTGAAGAGTGGGGTCTCCCCAAGAGACCAGTTGCCTTTCACCCCTAGACTGGTGGAGTGAGGATAATTCCAGCTGGATTGCCTTTGGGTTTTTGTCCCTCTCAGACAAACCCATTCCTGTTATCTGTGTATACTTTCTGACTCATTAATTTCTTTTGAAGCATAGTTGACACACGATATTTTGTTAATGTCAGGTGAAAATTATAATGCTTGGACAAGTTTTTACCTTATATTATAATGAGCACAAGTGTAGCTACCATCCATCACCAAAAACACTATTCCAATACAATTGATCATATTCCCTATGCTGTGCCTTTCTTCCCATGACTCATGCTACCCACAATGGGAAGACTGTGTCTCCTACACCCCTTCACCTATTTCTTCCATGCCCCCCTCACCTTCCTTCTGAGAACCATCTGTTTCTTATCTATATTGACATTCTGATTCTGCTTTTTGTTTGCTTGTTTATTCATTTGTATTGCCTTTCAGAATCCAGGCAGGAGTGAAATCCTCTAGTGTTTGTGCCTTCATGTCTTACCTATTTCACTTTAGTGTATGTTGTCTGGGTCCTTCCATGCTCCAAAAGACAAAAATCCCATCCTTTTCAAAGGCTGAGTAATTTTCCATTTCTTCTAGGTTGCTTAACTTATTGGTATATAGTTGCTGATCATAATTTCTGATGATTGTTTCCATTTCCTTGGTGTGAGTCGTGATCTCTCCCCTTTCATTCATATTAATAATATTCTTAAGAATGCTGCCTGGTGGGCCATGAATAAAAAAGGGTCAAGGATCTACTCAGAAAGTAAAATTTTAGGGAACATAGTACATGTGTGGGGACAAGTGTCGCATAATGGGAGAAAAGTTCCTGCATTTAACAGAACCTAAAGAGTTCTGGGGAATCAAACCTGACCCTAATCATGGCTCTAGATGTCAAATAATAAAGGAAATCACTGACTTCCATTGCCCAGACAGAAACAAGAGGCTCTTAATGCACATAACTGGAAAGTGGCTCTGCCCATAGCATCATGCAATAAAAAGATCAATTGGTCAGTGTCCCAAGAAGGGTATGGGTTGAGTTTGTGACAGTGTCCCCTAGGTCTTGGAGAAGAAGGTTTGGGTCTTAAAGTTGCTGGTGGGCACATTACACAATCTTGGGAAAACATGTCTGTGAGCCACATGTTAGTAAATCAAGGATGAACTTTAGGTGAGACACCTAACACTGAATGGATGCTTTGATTTCTTTGAGACATGTTACCTGGGCCACAAGGAATGTGACCTTGAGAGTTACACTGGTTAGCAAGCTTTACCTGATAGGATGTTAAGTTCAGTGACTAAAAGTTAACTAAATATGTTATACACCAATCATTACTTAAGTCAAAAATCTTCACTCTTCCTTGGGGGAATGAAGTTGACACAAAGGACTAAAGATTCTGTTGCAGAAACAGGACCCGATGCTTATGGATTGATGGGAGTGGACACATACATCAGACTGCGAGTACAAGCAATTGTCTCCTAAGGCAGCTGAGTCACACAACTCAGTCACACACAGCCCTCGGCCTGCCACTTTTATTTGTTTACATGCTGCTGGTGTCATTTTATAAGAGACCACATCAGAAATGGGAGAAATCAGATTTGGGCACCAACTCAAGGCATTTGATGGATATATCATTGCATACTGTTCCAAAGTTTCTGGCAGTGCATAATGCTGGCAATACTTTATTGGGGACTCAATTGAATTATAAGAGAGAACGTCAGCCTCTATATTTTATACGTGTGGTATTATCGCTAAATGCAAGATAAATTGGCAGCCTTGCCAATTGAATGGTTACTCTCAAGGAAAGTGCATTAATGGACATACAAAATATTTCACATGCATTGGTCCACAGACTTTGTACAATCTTCCCAACCATACGACTGGATTTGGGTTGGGTTATTCCTTTCCCTTGGGCTGCTGAGAAAAGTGCAAGGGAATGGAATCAGATCCTTCTCACCTGACAAATACCTAAATCTCCAAAGATATGTTCACTTCCAGATGGAGCTTGCATCGGAAATGCATTTGCTTGCATCAAGGTCCA
>NW_019157615.1:0-2250 GCF_002288905.1 Enhydra lutris kenyoni | reverse complement strand
TTGGAGCAGTCACCAAGCTCCAGCTTCGGAAAGCCGCCAAGGGTTCTCGAGGCCGCACGAGCATTCGTTGGCCATCATGGATACAAATTCCAGCGTGAGCAGACATCTCACACTCGATCGTCCTCAGGTGCTTGAGATCTCGAAACAGACGCTGCACATTGGAACTGTTATGGCCTCGGCACTGAACATAAGCATAGCTCTGTTTTCAGACTTCCATCCTCACCCACCTTGCCAGCAGGCCATCCATGTTGGGAATTCTGGAAAAACAAAGCTGCCTTCTGCCAGCCCACCGGAAGGAAGAAATGCCCTACGGGTCTGCATCGAATCGCCAATGAGGGTCCAGCAGCATGGCCCTCAGGGCACCCTGATATCATAGGCCGCCCTGTGAACTGATGCTCTGTCTGACACAGCCCGAGCCCCGACATCCTGTCAGCCAGCCACATACCGCGACCCATATCCTGCAGGTGGGCTCTGTCTTGGTCAGAGCCGGTCATCTCCTGCGAACCTGGGTATGCAGGTAGCTGACCCCAGAAGGTACCGCAAATCCCTGCCTGTGGGGGAACTTGAATCACAGCAGAGTACTCTTCCTTCCTCATGGCAGGAATGTGTATGTTGAGATGGTTGTACTACTCTAGAGTGGGAGCCTTCTACATGGCCCATGAGTCCACGCCCACTCAGGAGGGGCAGCTGGGCAGAAGCAGGCATTATGTCCCTCAGCATGAGACCCCTTAAAGCACACCCTGTTGGGGGCTGGACCAGGAAGGCAGAGCGCAGGCCTCTCGTGCCTCTTAGCCCAAATCCTAACCCATGGTGGGGTTGTTCAGGTCACGTGACCCACAACCTCACTCTGGAATCCTTGTTTGGGCGGGACCCCTGACGTGGAAAACAGCACTCTTCCCTTCCCCCAGAAAGACAGCAAACTCTTGGGAGCCGAGGGAAAACCCCAGATAGGAAGAACCTCCCATGGACCATGTAGCAACCCTATCATTCCGAGGCCATCCTGGATATAGAGTCCAGACAGAAAAGCCTCTGCTACTGCTCCCAGGCATCCGAATTTCAAATCCTGAGGAGCTGCTTTCAGGGTCTACACATCGGGCCTGCCATAACTTCACTCCTAATTCTTCCCCGAGTTGCTGTCTGAAGACTTGGTTGCCAAAGCCGTGACCACATGCCCTCCAGGATGGGACCTCCAGAACCAAACAGCATCACTGGGCCTGCTCTCCCGAGGGAACTCTGCACATCTCAGTTGCCCAAAACTTCCAGAATGGGAGAAACCTTCAAGGCACCTGAACCCACACCAATTTCATAGGCTGCACTGGAAAAAATGCGCAGTCTGACTGACACACCTTCAGCCCCTACCTGCAGGAAGAAACGCACGTCAATGAACCTGAGTCTGAAGATTGAACCTGACATGCCCCTAGTACCTCATCCAATACCTAGCTTAGGTTCAGGCCTCTGTCCCTCAGGCCTGTTCTGGAAAACCAACTTATGGCCCATTGTGTGGCCCCTAGCCATACAAGAGAATCCCTCTGGTGTCGAGAAGGAAACCTTTTCTTGAGAACGGGGACCAACCCTCAACCTAGGAGAATCCTGCATGGCCCCAGAGCCACAGCCACATTCTAAGGTCTCCCTGAACACCAAGCAGCATTGGGACCCGTCAGACTGAGAACCTCTGTCAACTCAGATCACTTGGAACTTCGAACCAGAGGCAGCGGATCAAAGCTGCCCTGTTCCTTGGCTGCCGTGGTAACGCAAGGTGGGGTTTCCAGGCATCCATTCGGAGAGGTCTGCTGTCGAATCTTTCCATGTGGGAGACCTCTAAGCTGACTTCCCCTGTCCCGCAGAAGGTCACCTTGTGGTTTGGAGCAGCTCACAAGCTCCAGCTTGGATCAGCCTCCAAGGCTTCTTGAGGCCACCTGAGCATTCGTTGGCCATCATGGAACAAATTCCACTGAGAGCAGACATCTCACCCTCGCCCGTCCTCAGGTGCGGGAGATCTTGAAACACCTGCTGCACGTTGGAACTGTCATGCCCTCGGCACTGAACATAAGCATAGCTTGTGTTTTCAATTTTCAATCCTCACAAGCTTTGCCAGCAGACCCTCCACCTTGGGAATTCTGGAGTCACAAAGATGCCTTCTACCTGGCCAACAGAAAGAAGAAATGTCCTACAGGTCTGCCCAAAACCCCAAATGAGCGTCCAACCACACGGCCCTCAAGGGCACCCTGATATCATAGGTCGCCTGTGAAC
>NW_019157614.1:0-2251 GCF_002288905.1 Enhydra lutris kenyoni | reverse complement strand
TTGGATGAGGTTCTAGGGGCATGTCAGGGTCAATCTTCAGACTCAGGTCCATTGTCGTGCGTTTCTTCCTACAGGTAGGTGCTGAAGGTGTGTCAGTCAGACTGCGCATTTTTTCCAGAGCAGCCTATGAAACTGGTGTGGGTTCAGGTGCCTTGAAGGTTTCTCCCATTCTGGAAGGTTTGGGCAACTGACATGTGCAGAGTTCCCTCGGGAGAGCAGGCCTAGTGATGCTGTTTAGTTCTGGAGGTCCCATCGTTGAGGGCATGTGGTCACGGCTTTGGGAACCAAGTCTTCAGACAGCAACTCGGGGAAGAATTAGGAGTGAAGTTATGGCATGCGCGATCTGTATACCGTGAAAGCACCTCCTCAGGATTTGAAATTCGGATGCCTGAGAGCAGTAGCAGAGGCTTTTCTGTCTGGACTCTATATCCAGGATGGCCTCGGAATGATAGGGTAGCTACGTGGCTCCATGGGAGGTTCTTCTTATCTGGGGATTTTCCCCGGCTCCCAAGAGTGTGCTGTCTTTCTGGGGGAAGGGAAGAGTGCTGTTTTCCACGTCAGGTGTCCCGCCGAAACAAGGATTCCTGAGTGGGGTTGTGGGTCACGTGGCCTGGACAACCCCACCAAGGGTTCGGATTTGGGCCAAAGGCATGAGAGGCCTGCTCTCTGGCTTCCTGGTCCAGCCCCCAACAGGGTGTGCTTTAAAGGGGTCTCAGGCTGAGGGTCACAATGCCTGCTTGTGCCCAGCTGCCCCTCCTGAGTCGGCAGGTATCATGGGACATGTAGCTGGCTCCTACTCTAGAGTAGTACAACCATCTCAACATCCACATTCCTGCCATGAGGAAGGAGCAGTACTCTGCTGTGATTCAGGTTCCCCCATAGGCATGGATTTGCGCTACCTCCTGGGGTCATATACCTGCATACCCAGGATCGCAGGAGATGACGGGCTCTGACCAAGACAGAGCCCACCTGCAGGATAGGGTCGCGCTATGTGGCTGGCTGAAAGGAGGCCGTGGCTTGGGCTATGTCAGACAGAGCATCAGTTCACAGGGCGGCCTATGATAATCTGCGTGCCCTTGAGGGCCATGCTGCTGGACCTTCATCTGGGGATTCTGGGCAAACCCGTAGGGCATTTCTTCCTTCCGGTGGGCAGGCAGAAGGCAGCTTTGTTTTTCCAGAATTCCCAATATGGATGGCCTGCTGGCAAGGTAGGTGAGGATGGAAGTCTGAAAACAAACTATGCTTATGTTCAATGCAGAGGCCATAACAGTTCCGTGTGCAGCGTCTGTTTCGAGATCTCAAGCACCTGAGGACGTTCGAGTGTGAGATGTCTGCTCACGCTGGAATTTGTATCCATGATGGCCAACGAATGCTCGTGTGGCCTCAAGAAGCCTTGGCGGCTTTCTAAAGCTGGAGCTTGTGAGCTGCTCCAAACAGCAAGGTGTCCTTCAGCGGGACAGGGGAAGTCCAGTTAGAGGGCCCCAGGGTCCCAATATGGAAAGATTCGATAGCAGAGCTCTCTGAATGGAAGCCTGGATACCCCACCTCCGTTACCACTGAAGCCTAGGAACAGGGCAGCTTTGATCCAGTGTCTCTGCTTTGCAGTTTCAAGGGATCTGAGTTGACGGAGTTTCTCAGTCAGACGGGTCACAATGCTGCTTGGTGTCCAGGGAGACCTTCGAATGTGGCGGTAGCTCTGGGGCCATGCAGGATCCTCCTAGCCTGTGGGTGGGACCCCGTTCCCAAGAGCAAAGTTTCCTTCTCGGGACCAGAGGGGTTCTACTGTATGGCTCAGGGACCCCACGTTGGGCCATATTTTGGTTTTCCAGAACAGGCCGGATTGACAGAGGCCTGAAAACCTAAGCTAGATTTTGGATAAGGTTCTAGGGCCATGTCTGATTGAATCTTTGGACTCAGTCAAATTGACGTGCGTGTCTTCCTGGAGATAGGTGTTGACGGAGTCTCATACTGTGCCTTTTTTCCAGAGCGGCCTATGAAGTTGGGGTGGGTTCAGGTGGCTTGCAGGTGTCTCCCATTCTGAATGGTTTGGGCAACTGAGACGGGCAGAGTTTCCTCGGGAGAGCAGGCCCAGTTATGCGGTGTGGTTCTGGGGGTCCCATCCTGGAGTGCATGTGGTCAAGGCTTTGGGAAAAAAGTCTTCAGACACCAACTGGGGGAAGAGTTAGGGGCGAGGTTATGGCAGACCCGATCTGCAGATCCTGAAAGCAGCTCCTCAGGATTTGCAATTCAG
>NW_019157613.1:0-2252 GCF_002288905.1 Enhydra lutris kenyoni | reverse complement strand
CAAGCTCCTTTAGGTATAAGGTTAGGTTGTGTATTGAGACCTTTCTTGTTTCTTGAGAAAGGCTTGTATGGCTATATACTTTCTTCTCAGGACAGTCTTTGCTGTGTCCCACAGATTTTGAACAGTTGTGTTTTCATTATCATTTGTTTCCATGAATTTTTTCAATTCTTCTTTAATTTCCTGGTTGATCCATTCATTCTTTAGTAGGATGCTCTTTAGTCTCCAAGTATTTGAGTTCTTTCCAACTTTCCTTTTGTGATTGTGTTCAAGCCTCAGAGCATTGTGGTCTGAAAATATACAGGGAATGATCCCAATCTTCTGGTACCAGTTGAGACCTGATTTGTGACCCAGGATGTGATCTATTCTGGAGAATGTTCCATGTGCACTAGAGAAGAATTTGTATTCCGTTCCTTTGGGATGGAATGTTCTGAATTCATCTGTGATGTCCATCTGATTCAATGTGTCATTTAAGGCCTTTATTTCCTTGTTGATTTGTTGCTTGGATGATCTGTTCATTTCATTGTGAGGGTGTTAAAGTCTCCTACTATTATTGTATTATTGTTGGTTTGTTTGATTTTGTTATTAATTGGTTTATATAGTTGGCTGCTCCCATGTTAGGAGCATAGATATTTAAAATTGTTAGATCTTCTTGTTGGACAAACCCTTTGAGTATGATATGGTGTCCTTCCTCATCTCTTATTATAGTCTTTGGCTTAAAATCTAATTTATCTGTTATAAGGATTGCCACTCCAGCTTTCTTTTGATGTCCATTAGCATGCTAAATTTTTTTCTACCCCCTCACTTTAAGTCTGGACGTGTCTTTGGGTCTAAAATGAGTTTCTTGTAGAGAGCATATTGATGGGTTTTGGTTTTTTTATCCATTCTGATACCCTGTGTCTTTTGATTTGGGCATTTAGCCCATTTACATTCAGGGTAACTATTGAAGGATATGAATTTAGTGCCATTGTATTGCCTGTAAGGTGATTGTTACTCTTTATTGTCTCTGTTTTTTTCTGGTCTACTACTTTTAGGCTCCCTCTTTGCTTAGAGGACCCCTTTCCATATTTCCTGTAGGGCTGGTTTGGTGTTTACAAATTCTTTTTGTTTTTGTTTGTCCTGGAAGCTTTTTATCTCTCCTTCTATTTTCAATGATAGCCCAGTTGGATATAGTATTCTTGGCTGCATGTTTTTTCTTTTAGTGCTCTGAATATATCTTGCCAGTTCTTTCTGGCCAGCCAGGTCTCTGTGGATAAGTCTGCTGCCAATCTAATATTTCTACCATTGTATGTTTCAGACTTCTTGTCCTGAGCTGCTTTCAGTATTTTCTCTTTGTCACTAAGACTTGTCAGTTTTACTATTAGATGATGGGGTGTTGACCTGTTTTAATTGATTTTGGGGGGGTTCTCTGTGCCTCCTCAATTTTGATGCTTGTTCCCTTTGCCATATTAGGGAAATTTTCTACTATAATTCACTCCAATATACCTTCTGCCGCCCCTCTCTTTCTTCTTCTTCTGGAATCCCACTTATTCTAATATTCTTTCTTCTTATGGTATTATTTATCTTTCAAATTCTTCCCTCATGTTCCAGTAGTTCTTTGTCTCTCTTTTGCTCAGCTTCTTTATTCTCTATCATTTGGTCTTCTATATCACTAATTCTCTCTTCTGCCTCATTTATCTTAGCAGTAAGAGCCTCCATTATTTTTTGTACCTCTTTAGTAGCTTTTTAAATTTCATCGTGGTTAGATTTTAGTTCTTTTATTTCTCCAGAAAGTGTTTCTCTAATATCTTCCATGCCTTTTTCAAGCCCAGCTAGCACTTTGAGAATAATCATTCTGAACTCTAGATCTGATATATTACCAATGTCTGTATTGATTAGGTTCCTAGCCGTCGGTACTGCCTCTTGTTTTTTTTTTTTTTTTTTTTTTTTTTTTTTGTGGTGAGTTTCTCCACCTTGTCATTTTATCCAGATAAGAATGTATGAACTAGAGAATAAAATATTAAAAGGGTGGCAAAGACCCCAGAAAAATGTACACTAACCAAATCATAAAAGACCCCAAATCAGGGGGAGGAGAAAAGGGGTAAAAAGAAATTTTTTAAAAAATATTAAAAAAAAAATATATATATATATATATTAGACTGGTGAATAGAACAGAGATACCTCCTTGATTTTGGGTGTATTTTGGTCTCTTGTAAGAAACTACCTCCCAAAGTTTTAAAGAAAGAAAGAAAGAAAGAAAGAAAGAAAGAAAGAAA
>NW_019157612.1:0-2252 GCF_002288905.1 Enhydra lutris kenyoni | reverse complement strand
GTACCCCTGGGGATAAAAATATATGTTTATAAAAAAAATTTAAAAAAATTAAAAAAAAGAATGTGGTGGTGTCTCAGGGCCCATGCAGGATTCTCCTACCCTGAGGATTGGACCCAGTTCCCAAGAGCCAGGTTTCCTTCTCAGGACAGGAGGGGATCTGTTGTATCGCTCAGGGACCACACGTTGGACCATATGTTGGTTTTCCAGAACAGGCCTCTGGGGACAGATAGCTGAAAACTTAAGTTAAGTTTCTGATGAGGTCCTTGGGCCAGGTAAGGTTCAATTGTCTGACTCAGGGCCATTGACCTGGTTGTCTGCCTGGAAGTAGTTGCCTAGGGTGTGTCAGACTATGAATTTTGGTCCAGAGTGGCCTATGAATTTGGGGTGGGCTCTGTGGTCTTGTAGGTTTCTACTAATCTAGAGGGTTTGAACAACTGTGATGGGCAGAGTTTCCTTCGGGAGGGCAGGCCCAGTCCTGTGTGTGGCCCCTGAGGTCCCATCCTGGAGGTCATGTGGGCCAGGCCTTTGGGAACAGAAGTCTGCAGATGCAAAATTGGGATAGGTTTAGGGGCGAGGTGATGGTACGCCCTATCTGCACACCTTGAGGGCAGCTCTTCAGGATTTGAAATTATGGCGACTGGGAGGTGGAAGCACAGGCTTTTCTGTCTGAATTGTGTGTCTAGAATGGCCACGGAATGGAGGGATGACCTAATGGGGCCATGGTAGATTCTTCCTCTCTGGGGATTCTATCCGGCTCCCAAGAGTTTGGTGCCTTTCTGGGGGAAGGGAAGCGTGCTGTTTTCCGACTCAGGAGTCCCGCCAAAGCAGGGATCCCAGAGACGGCTTCTGGGGCCGGATGCCTGGAGAACCCGACTTAGGGTTAGGATTTGGATCTAGGGGCATGGAAGGCCCTATATGCGGGCTCCTGATAAAGCTACCAATGGGTCTTGTTTTAAAGCGGGCTCCAGCTGTGGGTCACAATGCCTTTTTGTGCCCAGGGCGTCCCTCATTGGTGGGCGTGGTCTTATGTCCCATGCAGCAAGCTGCTACTCTTAGGGTTAGACATCCGTCCCAACAGCCAGGTTTCCTGCCGTGGGGAAGGAAGACTTCTGATGTGGGCATCAGGTTCCCCATTGAGCAAAGGTTGGAGATAAGGTCTAGGTTCAGATGCCTGAAGACTCAGTTTGGGAAGAGATGATGGCCTAAGGCCATGGCGGTCCAATATCCTGGGTGTTCGGCCAGCTGTCTGGGTGTCTGTCAGAAGGTCTGGGCTCAGGCTGTGTCATACAGGGCATTAGTGCCCAGGGCAGCCTAGGAATTTGGGGTGCTTTTGAGCACCGTGCAGGTTGATTCTCATTTGGGGTTTCTTGGCAGCCCCAAAAGGCAATGTTTTTCTTTTGGTGGGCAGGCAGATTCCTGCATTTTTGCTCCAGAATTCCCAAACTGGAGGGCTGGTGGGCCAGGAGTGTGAGGAAAGAAGTCTGAAAACACAAGTTAGGGTTATGTCTGGAGACCAGGGTCCAGCAGGCCCACTCTGCAGAGGCTGAATCCAGAGCTCCTGCATTTGAAGTCAGGTCGAGGAGCAGACGTTCACTCAGGCTGGAGTGTGTGTCCATCATGGCCCCTTCATGAAGTGGGGGGACCTAATGAGGCCATGTAGGCTTTCCCTCGCTGAGGGTTGTGAGCTGCTCCAAAGCACAAGGTTTTTTCTGTGGGACAGTCGATTCCTGCTGGATGGCTCCAGGATGCCCCATATGGAAAGACTCGAGAGATGGGTATTAAGGATGGATGCCTGGACACCCCTCCTCCCATTCCCATTGGCTTCTAGCGACAAGGCAGATTCGATCTGCTGGCTCTGGGGTGAGCTACCCAGGGGGTTGAGTTGAAATGGACTTTCGTGAGGATGGGTCATCATGTGGGTTTTTGTCCATGGTGACCTTGGAATTTGACTGTGGCTCAGGGACACTGCAGGATTCTCCTAACCAGAAGGTTTGCCACAGCTCCAAAGAGCAAGATTCTCATGTGGAGACGAGAGGAGTTTTGTTTGGTGCCTCAGGAAACCCCCATATGTTGGTATTCGATAGCAGGCCTCTGAGGCAAAATGCCTGGAAACCAAAGCTAGGGTTCTGATTAGGGCATAAGGGCCTGTCTGGTTCAATCTCCTGTCTCTGGGGACATCTGTCTCCGTGTCTGAGTGGAGGTAGAGGCTCAGTTTGTGTCAGAATGCCCCTGTTTGTGCAGGGCGGCCTCCA
>NW_019157611.1:0-2253 GCF_002288905.1 Enhydra lutris kenyoni | reverse complement strand
CTTATATCAAAACTTAGGGGGTGGAGCAGTAGCAGTTCTGAGAAGGATGTTTATAGCAATAAATACATGTATTAGGAAATTTAAAAGGTCTCAAGTAAACAAACTCAGGAATATCTCAAGGAACTAGAAAAATGAGGATAAATTAGCCCAAACTTAGCAAAAAAGAAAATAATAAAGATCAGAGCAAAAATAAATAAATCTAGAAAAGCAACAGACACAAAAAACTACAAGTTGTGTTTTCAGAAAGATAAAATTAGCTACATTAGATAGGAAAAAAATGATCAAAATAAGATACTAAAAGTAAACTATATAATGATACCACAGAAATATGTAGGATAAGAATGCACTATGAACAATTAAGTGGTAATTAGATAACTCAGAAGAAACAGATAAATTTCTAGAGACACACAACCTACCAAGATTGAATCAGAAAGAAATGAAAAATTTGAATAGACCAATAGTGAATAAAGAATAAAAATAATTAAAAAAAAATCTCACAATGTAGGAAAACCCAGAACTAGACAGTTTCATGGTGAAATCTATCACACATTCAAAGAAGAATTAATTCCAATTCTTCTTAAACTATTTCAAAATAGGGTGCCTGGGTGGTTCAGTTAGTAAAGCATATGACTCTTGGTTTCAGCTCAGGTCATGATCTCAGGGTCATGAGATTGAGTCCCTTGTCAGGCTCCATGCTCAGAGGGGAGTCTGCCTGAAGATTCTCTTCTTCTCCCTCTCCCTCTGCACCTCTCCCTGCTCAGGCTCTCTTGCTGTAAAACAAATAAATAAAATCTTAAAAAAAAAAAGTGTGTGTGGGGGAATGGCACCTAGGTGGCCCAGTTGGTTGAGCATCCAACTCTTGACTTTCCCTCAGCTCATGATCTCAGAGGTGTGAGATCAAGCCTCAAGTTGGACTCTAAGTTCAGTACAGAGTTTGCTTGGGATTCTCTCCTTCCCTCTCCTTCTGTCCTCATCTCCACTCACACACACACACACTCTCACTAAAATAAATAAATCTTAAAAAAAAATTCTTCAAATAAAAAAATTGAATAGGGGTATTTCCCAACCCCTTCTATGAGGCAAGCATTACTGTGATACCAAGGCCAAAACAGAACACTAAAAAGAAAACTGTTAACAATATTCCTGATAAATACAGATGTAAAAATTCTCAACAAGGGGCACCTGGGTGGCTCAGTGGGTTAAGCCACTGCCTTCAGCTCGGGTCATGATCTCAGGGTCCTGGGATCAAGCCCCATGTTGGGCTCTCTGCTCAGCAGGGAGCCTGCCTCCCCCTGTCTCTCTGCCTACTTGTAATCTCTCTCTCTGTGTGTCAAATAAATAAATAAAATCTTTAAAAAAAAATTCTCAACAAAATACTAGAAAACCAAATTAAAAAACATAATTAAAGGATTATTCACCATGACCAAATGGGATTTATCCTTGGGTTGCAAGCCTAGTTTGACATATGTAAATCAATAAATGTAATACATCACATTAATAGAACAAGGTAAAACTCACATGATCATCTCAGTAGCTACAAAAAAGCTTTTAATAAGATTCAGTATCATTTTGTGATAAAAACCCTCAATAAAGGGCACCTGGGTGGCTCAGTGGGTTAAGTGTCTGCCTTCAGCTCAGGTCATGATCCCATCATCCTGGGATCAGTCCCACATCTGGCTGCCTGCCTGCTCAGCAAGGAGTCTGCTTCTCCTCCTCCTCTCTCTCTGCCCTTTCCCTGGCTTGGGCTCTCTCTCTCTCTCTCTCAAATAAATAAAATCTTTAAAAACCCTCAAAAATTAGACATATAAAGAACATATTTCAACATAATAAAGACCTCCTAAGACAAACCCATAGCTAACATTATACTTAACAGAGAAAAAGGAAGAGATTTTTCTCTAACTTCAGGGGGAAAAAAAAAGAATGCCCACTCAATATTCTTATTCACTATAGCATTAGAAGTCCTGGCTAAAGCAATTAGGCAAAACAAAGAAATAAGAAGCATACAAATGAGAGGAAAAAGTAAAACTGTCACTATTTGCAGATGGTATGATTTGGTATGTAATAAATCCCAAATACTTAACCAAAAAAACTGCTGACACCAATAAACAATTTTAGTTAAGTTTCAGGATATGAAATCAACATACAGAAATCAGTTGCATTTCTCTACACTGAAAATCAAACATCCGAAAAAGAAACAAAGAGGACTATTCCTCTTTTTAAATTGAAAAGAAAAAAATGGAAAGACACTTCATA
>NW_019157610.1:0-2254 GCF_002288905.1 Enhydra lutris kenyoni | reverse complement strand
TCATGACTTAATTTATGAGTCAAAGGACATGAAAAACCAGGCAAAGATTAATAAAAGTAAATACATAGTGAGAAGAGATAATAATTATACATGGAAAGAAACACAGAAACAGAAGAGCACAGTAGTTATAAAATAAGTTAAGGTAAAGTAAGAGAAAAAATGGCAAAATATTTACTCAACTAATTGAGAGTTCAAATTTAATGAAGAGTGGCAAATTTAATGAAAAGATGGCAAAATTTAATGAAGAGATGGCAAAGTATAATGAATACACACACACACACACACACACACATATTGTGATTGGATGTTCATCCTACAACCTAAAACTTAGTAATGTCATGAAAACATTGTCTAAAAAATATGGAGACAAAGTAAATTACATGAAAACTTGTCATCCTCTCACTATTGTTTTCATGAAAGTGTAAAAATAAATAATACCAACACTCTGGAAATGACAAATTATGTTGCACGATGGTCTAATTTGCTATTTTACTGACATATAAGTAAAGATCTACCTGGAAATGTAAAGACAACTTTTTTTTTTCTTTCTCATCCCCATCCTGAAAATGAATGCTTTCCTGCCATACTAGGGTGTCATTGTGATGGGATTAAGTCCAAGACACACAAAACCTCTGGTTTACACTATTGTTACTTGTTTCTCCTTCTTCTGTGGGTATTTTAAAAACAGAAAATACTAAGATGTATATAACAAATGTGCCTCATTTACACTTGCTGTAAAACTTTATAACATTCAAAATACATTCAGTGCCTTCCAAAATTCATGAATTATCATGGCAAATTTAATATGCAATACATGATATATTTAAATATCAAAATTTAAGTACTAAATTTCATGCACCTAAACTGATCTGATGACTTTGCCCAATATTTTCCTGTCAGAGGATTTTTGTAGTCTCTAGCTGACCAGCAAATTTATATCTCCATGTCCAGAAAAGATAGAGGGCAGACTGGTAGAGCTTGGGAACATAGAAATAAGGTCATTGAGCTTCATAAGGCTACTTTAGAGTGACTGGGAAATCAAAGAACTAAGTTGTCATTTGGCTCTATGAATTTTAAATTATGGCTTATTTAGACCACAATAAAATGTTTACTGATACAAGTTTTCCCTAAAAATGCAAGGGTAGCCTGGATAGAAAGAAGCTAAGATTGCAAACTCTACACTAAAGATCCATAGCAGGAAATTAGTAAGGTATTACTAAATTGTGTAAAAATAAGGAACATGAAATCTAGAGTCAGATAATTCTATGTTTCTATCAGGTTGAGTCATTTGCAAACCCTGTGGCTTTGGGCAAGTCACTAACATTTTTCATGTGTATGTTTCTCTAATTAGGGATTAAAAATCAAGGATAACAATATATAGTAAGTTAATTGATTTAAGAATTGCTTGCTAAGGATCATCCTTACTGATGAAGAAAATAGACTGTAAGAGGGCAAGAGTAGGAAGAAACAAGTAAGGGGTCAAAGTAGTTTAGGCAAGAGATGTTGATGCTTGAGCTAAGATTGTTGTCATGGTGAGAAGTGATCTAATTTGTAATATAATGGGAAAGTAGTGGGGATGGGATTTGCTGGTGGATTGTCTAAGGAAAGTGAGAGAAAGAAGTTACAGAGGTGTATGGCCTGAGCAATTGGGGGAATGCATGTGCTGGTACCTGTATGTAAATAGGATCAGGACTTGGGTTTTGGACATGTTAAGAATGAACTACCATTCTTATATCTTCAGGACTGTCTTATTATGGTTGCATAGGTTGTTCACTGTGCAGAGGGATTTGGGGGCTAAAATCCCAGTAGTGTCCTTCAGTGGGACTGCATCTGCCTAGAGAAAGGAAGACTCTCTAATTTGCACCAAAGCAATCTGTAGGCTAACTTGTAGAGACTTTGAGCAGCCACAGGAGCTTCATTCTTTGTGGTTCACAGGGTCATTTGTAGATATTAAAATAAAGTAAAAAACGTCCACAAGAGTGGCTGGCACATAGAAGGTACTGAATGCATGTTAATTCTCTCCCTTTCTTTATTTATAGTTGCATTTTACTTATCTGTGTACCCTTACATTTCTCACATTCAGGTAGCTTCTTGCACTGGTTTAATGCAGTGTCGTGATGACTGACTATTCTGAGGTTTGTTTCCCAAGAAACATGAGATGTAAATGACAACAGTAGACAAGATCAGGCTTTCTTTGCCCTCTTTTGGAATTTCAGTGCACAGGTCAAACCTTAATATGACAAATTTTAAGGGA
>NW_019157609.1:1140-2254 GCF_002288905.1 Enhydra lutris kenyoni | reverse complement strand
TCTGTGTTCACCCAGCCAGAGACAAAGCATTTTTGTCTCAGGCATGCGACTGAGTTCCAACTCCAATTTCTATGGGTTTCTGTGGAACAGAGTCATGCTGTACCTCCAGGAATTTAGATGTTTTGCCATGCTTCTGCTTTTTTTTTTTTTTTTTTTTTTTTTTGGTGGACTCCTTCCAGGAATGCAGTCGCCCAACTGTGCTGTGATTTAAATGTTTAGGACTACATAGAGCAAAAAGTCAGCACCTAGCCTCACAGTTTTCAGACAGCTTCCCCTAACTGATATCTGAGGACTCTGAAGCATTCAGGCCCCAACTGTTCTTTTGACTCCCAGGATCCTCATGCTGACATACCTGGGATTCTACCTTGCTTCATCACATGAAGACTGTTAATCTAGGGACATCCCCCCACAGTAGTAAACTCTTAAAAGTTTCAGTTGTGTACTTCCTTGCTGATAAAACTTTGTGGTGGCCTCCTTAGCCCAGGTTCCTCCTCTCTGCTATATCTGCAGCTATATCACACACACAAATTATTCCCACCCATGCCACTCAAACTCTGAAGCTGCAGCATGCATCTCAGTAGGAGATGGAGGTAGCTCTTGAAGTGGATCAGGATCTTGTTCTGGGGCTGGTGCTGTAGCATCATGAAGAGAAAGTATCCACACCATGATTGACTTTTTGTGTCCTTCTAAATAAAGCAAACTTTCCCCATCACTCAATGTTGTCTGGGCCCATGAAGGAATCCCTAGGAGATCTCTCCTGATGGCTGGTCATGGGCAAAGGGATCTGAGTTCACTCATTACTCGTGGCCTAACACAGTTGGTGGAGACTCGCTCTGTTTGGCCCAAGCTGTTCCAGTCCTTATAAGGCATCCCTTGTCCTCCTCACCTCAGCAACTCTCTGGTTATCCTCCCTCTGTGACTCCTTGTTTCTTGTGTTCTTTTCTCTCTAATAAATAAAATTATAAAAATATAAATAAAAGATTGAGCATAAAGGTGTATATTTAGGCCTTCAAATCCCGAATAGAAACAACCTCCTATGTGTATTTTTCATCTTTCCCCTAATGCTGATGGTGTCAGAGGTGCAAGACAACCCATGGAGTGAGAAGGCCCATGG
>NW_019157609.1:0-1105 GCF_002288905.1 Enhydra lutris kenyoni | reverse complement strand
TCTGTGTTCACCCAGCCAGAGACAAAGCATTTTTGTCTCAGGCATGCAACTGAGTTCCAACTCCAATTTCTATGGGTTTCTGTGGCACAAAGTCATGCTGTACCTCCAGGAATTTAGATGTCTTGCCATGCTTCTGCTTTTTTTTTTTTTTCTTTTGTGGACTCCTCCCAGGAATGCAGTCACCCAACTGTGCTGTGATTTAAATGTTTAAGACTACATAGAGCAAAAAGTCAGCACCTAGCCTCACAGTTTTCAGACAGCTTTCCCTAACTGATATCTGAGGACTCTGAAGCATTCAGGCCCCAACTGTTCTTTTGACTCCCAGGATCCTCATGCTGCCATACCTGGGATTCTACCCTGCTTCACCACATGAAGACCGTTAATCTAGGGACATCCCCCACAGTAGAAAACCCTTAAAAGTTTCAGTTGTGTACTTCTTTGCTGATAAAACTTTGTGGTGGCCTCCTTAGCCCAGGTTCCTCCTCTCTGCTATATCTGCAGCTATATCACCCACACAAATTATTCCCACCCATGCCACTCAAACTCTGAAGCTGCAGCATGCATCTCAGTAGGAGATGGAGGTAGCTCTTGAAATGGATCAGGATCTTGTTCTGGGGCTGGTGCTGTAGCATCATGAAGAGAAAGTATCCACACCATGATTGACTTTTTGTGTCCTTCTAAATAAAGTAAACTTTTCCCATCACTCAATGTTGTCTGGGCCCATGAAGGAATCCCTGGGAGATCTCTGCTGATGGCTGGTCATGGGCAAAGGGATCTGAGTTCACTCATTACTCGCGGCCTAACACAGTTGATGGAGACTTGCTCTGTTTGGCCCAAGCTGTTCCAGTCCTTATAAGGCACCCCTTGTCCTCCTCACCTCAGCAACTCTCTGGTTATCTTCCCTCTGCAACTCCTTGTTTCTTGTGTTCTTTTCTCTCTAATAAATAAAATTATAAAAATATAAATAAAAGATTGAGCATAAAGGTGTATATTTAGGCCTTCAAATCCCGAATGGAAACAACCTCCTATGTGTATTTTTCATCTTTCCCCTAATGCTAATGGTGTCAGAGGTGCAAGACAACCCATGGAGTGAGAAGGCCCATGG
>NW_019157608.1:0-2255 GCF_002288905.1 Enhydra lutris kenyoni | reverse complement strand
TATGAAGTGTCTTTCCATTTTTTTCTTTTCAATTTAAAAAGAGGAATGGTCCTCTTTGTTTCTTTTTAGATGTTTGATTTTCAGGGTAGAGAAATGCAAATGATTTCTGTATGTTGATTTCATATCCTGAAACTTAACTAAAATTGTTTATTGGTGTCAGCAGTTTTTTTGGTTAAGTATCTGGGATTTATTACATACCAAATCATACCATCTGCAAATAGTGACAGTTTTACTTTTTCCTCTCATTTGTATGCTTCTTATTTCTTTGTTTTGCCTAATTGCTTTAGCCAGGACTTCTAATGCTATAGTGAATAAGAATATTGAGTGGGCATTCTCGTTTTTTTTTCTTGAAGTTAGAGAAAAAGCTCTCCCTTTTTCTCTGTTAAGTATAATGTTAGCTATGGGTTTGTCTTAGGAGGTCTTTATTATGTTGAAATATGTTCTTTATATGTCTAATTTTTTGAGGGTTTTTAAGGATTTTATTTATTTGAGAGAGAGAGAGAGAGAGAGAGAGAGAGCCCAAGCCAGGGAAGGGGCAGAGAGAGAGGAGGAGGAGAAGCAGACTCCTTGCTGAGCAGGCAGGCAGATGCAGGACTGATCCCAGGATGATGGGATCATGACCTGAGCTGAAGGCAGACACTTAACCCACTCAGCCACCAGGTGCCCTTTGTTGAGGGTTTTTATCACAAAATGATACTGAATCTTATTAAAAGCTTTTTTGTAGCTACTGAGATGATCATGTGTGTTTTACCTTGTTCTATTAATGTGATGTATTACATTTATTGATTTACATATGTCAAACTAGGCTTGCAACCCAAGGATAAATCCCATTTGGTCGTGGTGAATAATCCTTTAATTGTGTTTTTTAATTTGGTTTTCTAGTATTTTGTTAAGAATTTTTTTTAAAGATTTTATTTATTTATTTGACAGAGAGAGAGAGATCACAAGTAGGCAGAGAGGCAGGGGGAAGCAGGCTCCCTGCTGAGCAGAGGGCCCGACATGGGACTCGATCCCAGGACCTTGAGATTATGACCCGAGCCGAAGGCAGTGGCTTAACCCACTGAGCCACCCAGGTGCCCCTTGTTGAGAATTTTTACATCTGTATTTATCAGGAATATTGTTAACAGTTTTCTTTTTAGTGTTCTGTTTTGGCCTTGGTATCACAGTAATGCTTGCCTCTTAGAAGGGGTTGGGAAATACCCCTATTCAATTTTTTTATTTGAAGAATTTTTTTTTTTAAGATTTATTTATTTTAGTGAGAGAGAGTGTGTGTGTGAGTGGAGATGAGGACAGAAGGAGAGGGAAGGAGAGAATCCCAAGCAAACTCTGTACTGAACTTAGAGTCCAACTTGAGGCTTGATCTCACACCTCTGAGATCATGAGCTGAGCGAAAGTCATGAGTTGGATGCTCAACCAACTGGGCCACCTAGGTGCCATTCCCCCCCACACACTTTTTTTTTTTTTTTAAGATTTTATTTATTTGTTTTACAGCAAGAGAGCCTGAGCAGGGAGAGGTGCAGAGGGAGAGGGATAAGAAGAGAATCTTCAGGCAGACTCCCCTTTGAGCATGGAGCCTGACAAGGGACTCAATCTCATGACCCTGAGATCATGACCTGAGCTGAAACCTAGAGTCATATGCTTTACTAACTGAACCACCCAGGCACCCTATTTTGAAGTAGTTTAAGAAGAATTGGAATTAATTATTCTTTGAATGTTTGTTAGATTTCACCAGTGAAGCTGTCTAGTTCTGGGTTTTCCTACATTGTGAGATTTTTTTTTAATTATTTTTATTCTTTATTCACTATTGGTCTATTCAGATTTTTCATTTCTTTCTGATTCAATCTTGGTAGGTTGTGTGTCTTTAGAAATTTATCTGTTTCTTCTGGGTTATCTAATTACCACTTAATTGTTCATAGTGCATTCTTATCCTACATATTTCTGTGGTATCATTATATAGTTTTAGTATCTTATTTTGATCATTTTTTTCCTATCTAATGTAGCTAATTTTGTCTTTCTGAAAACACAACTTGTAGTTTTTTTGTCTGGTGCTTTTCTAGATTTATTTATTTTTGCTCTGATCTTTATTATTTTCTTTTTTACTAAGTTTGGGCTAATTTATCCTTATTTTCTAGTTCCTTGAGATATTCCTTAGGTTGTTTACTTGAGACCTTTTAAATTTCCTAATACATGTATTTATTGCTATAAATGTCCTTCTCAGAACTGCTACTGCTCCACCCCCTAAGTTTTGATATAAG
>NW_019157607.1:0-2255 GCF_002288905.1 Enhydra lutris kenyoni | reverse complement strand
TCCACTGTGCCGTCATCATACCTAATACACACGTAGGACTCTGTACTCTACAAACTATTTCATTTATAATATCATTTCTCATAACGGGTTCCTAAGGGATATAGTTTTTCCCCCCATCTCAGAGAAGGAAGCTGAAACTAAGAGATTAAGGCATTGTAATCACAGCCACGTGGTTAAAGCAGGAGCCAGGACTCGAACCCTGGCCTGTGACTCTACGTCCGTGGTTTATTTCACTTTACAGTACAAATTTCAACCATATCCATGAATTGAGCCAGATTCTTTTACTCATTCATTCATTATGTACCTATCACGTGCCAGGTCCTATTCCAGGGATAGGGGATATAGTAGGGAATGTTAACCTGTGATCTTTTGAAAAAGATATGTGTTTTTAAAGAAAATTATAATTATAGTAGCAATATTTTTATTGTAAACACTTTGGAAAATACAGAAATCAAAAGGAGAAAAGCATCCATAATAACCTTCTTCCAGGGGCACCTGGATGGCTCAGTGGGCTCACGGAGCCCCAGTGTTCTCAGGATACTAGAGGATCTAAGGGATCCCTTATATTTCTTAAATTCGACCTTGACAGTGCCAAGGAAAAGAATAAACCTCAGATACAAATGCTTTTTTTTTTTTAATGTTATGAAAACAAAATACCCAGTTTCCCATTTTAAAACATATCCTTAGAATGGGGTGCCTGGGTGGCTCAGTGGGTTAAAGCCTCTGCCTCTGGGTCGGGTCATGATCTCAGGGTCCTGGGATAGAGTCTGGCATCCGGCTCTCTGCTCCACAGGGAGCCTGCATCCTCCTCTGTCTCTCTGCCTGCCTCTCTGCCTACTTGTTATCTCTCTGTCAAATAAATAAATAAAATCTGTTAAAAAAAACAAAAACAAAAGAAACCACCCTTCTTCCAAAAAACCACTTAGACAAATTTTGGAGAATGTCCCTCTAGGCTTTTTTATGCACGTGTAAGTATGTAAATATATTTATACAAAAATAGGACCATCTTTGCCACGCTGTTTTTAACTTGCTTCTCTTCGCTGAAAATTATGAACACCTTTCCGTACAAATATATCCATATCATCATTTTTTTTAAGATTTTATTTATTTATTTGACAGACAGAGATCACAAATAGGCAGAGGCAGGCGGGGGTGAGGGGAAGCAGGCTCCCTGCCAAGCAGAGAGCCCTGGGATCATGACCTGAGCCAAAGGCAGAGGCTTTAACCCACTGAGCCACCCAGGCGCCCCCATATCATCATTTTTTAAAAGATTTTTATTTATGTATTTGAGAGAGAGAATGAATGGGGGAGGGGAAGAGGGGCAGAGGGAGAAGCAGACTCCCTGCTGAGGGTAGAGCCCAAGCAGGGGCTGGATCCCAGGACCCGAGGTCATGACCTGAGCTGAAGTCAGACACTAAGGTAACCGAGCCACCCGGGTGCCCCTAATTCAAATTCCTTTGATGACTATGGAGATTGCCGCTTAAAGATATATATTGGCTATTATTTTTTTTTCTTTATTGTGTTACTTCTTCATGCCTTCTGGGCACAGTCACCCATTCTTTTGGGCATATTTAATTTTTTCTTACTAATTTATAAGAGGGAGTGTATATAGCAAGGACAGTAGCCTTTTTAAATTTCTGTTCTATGTTTTCCTCTAGTTTATAACTATTTTTTATTTTTCCATTGTTGATGGAGAGATGTTTTCTTTAAATTTTTACATAGTCACATCAATCAGTCTTTTTTTGGTGTGTATAGCTTCTGTCGTTTGCTTGATTCTGGTTTGTATCTTTCCAAATATATTGTGATTGTTTGAAATAAAAAGGCTTCCATTAGTAAATCTTTAGTTGCAGAAATATCATTGATGTAAATTCCTCCCACACTTTTATTTTGAAAAATTTTCCACCCTACAGAAAAATTGCCAGAACAGTGAACACCCATACAATTTTCCCTAGATTCACCAATTTTTTTTTTAAGATTTTATTTATGTATTTTACAGAGAAAAACAACACATAAGCAGGGGTAGTGGCAGGCAGAGGGAGAGGAAGAAGGAGAAGCAGGCTTCCCACTGAGCAGGGAACCTGACATGGGGCTTGCTCCCAGGATCCCGGGATTGAGACCTGGGCTGAAGGCAGATGCCCAACCGACTGAGCCACCCAGGTACCCCTAAATTCACCAATATTCAACATTTTGCCACATCTACTTCATCCGTCTTTTCCTCTGAATTATTTGAAAGATACTTGGAGATAAGATGACAT
>NW_019157606.1:0-2255 GCF_002288905.1 Enhydra lutris kenyoni | reverse complement strand
CAGTCTCTCATGGTTTGTCTCCCCCTCCAATTTCCCCCAACTCACTTCTCTCCATCTCCCAATGTCTTCTGTGTTATTCCTTATGATCCACAACTAAGTGAAACCATATGATAATTGATTCTCTCTGCTTGGCTTATTTCACTCAGCATAATCTCTTCCAGTCTCATCCATGTTGATACAAAAGTTGAGTATCCATCCTTTCTGATGGAGGCATAATACTCCATTGTATATATGGACCATATCCATATGGAGCATTATCCATTCATCCATTGAAGGGCATCTTGGTTCTTTCCACAGTTTGGCAACTGTGGCCATTGCTGCCATGAACAGCGGGATAGAGATGGCCCTTCTTTTCACTACATCTGTACCTTTGGGATAAATACCCAGAACTACAATTGCAGGGTCATAGGGTAGCTCTATTTCTAATTTCTTTTTTTTTCTATTTTTAATTTCTTAAGGAATTTCCACAGTGTTTTCCAAAGTGGTTGCACCAACTTGCATTCCCACCAACAGTGTAAGAGGGTTCCCCTTTCTCCACATCCTCTCCAACACTTGTTGTTTACTGTCTTGTTAATTTTGGCCCTTCCAACTGGTGTAAGGTGGTATCTCAATGTGGTTTTGATTTGACTCTCCCTGATAACTAATGATGATGAACATTTTTTCATGTGTCTGCTAGCCATTTGTATGTCTTCAAATGGAGAAATGTCTGTTCATGTCTTCTGCCCATTTTTTGATGTGATTATCTGTTTTGTGTGGTTGAGTTTGAGGAGTTCTTTATAGATCTTGTATATCACCCCTTTGTCTGTAGCGTCATTTGTGAATATCTTCTCCCGTTCTGTGGGTTTCCTCTTTTTTTTTTTTTTTTGACTATTTCCTTTGCTGTGCAGAAGCTTTTGATCTTGAAACTTCCCAGATTCTTAAATGGATTATGGCATTATATGAAACAATGGGAAAATGCAAATGTCAAATGATGTAGTCTCTGGGAGTAAGATGCACTCAGATGCTTGGAAGAAGTGTAATATTAAAGGAGAATATAATTGTTCTTGACATATCAGAGTCACTAAGTAAGAATTCTAAAAGATATAGGAATTAGAAGTTAATTCTTCAAAAAACTTTGTATTTTGAAGTAACACTTTGTTACCTGATGCATATATTAAAGTAAGGCCAGTTAATGCTTAGGTAAAAACACAGTTTGATTTTGGTGTGCTTTAATATAATTCATCAATTTTTAAATGAGACTAAAATAAACGTTTAATCTTAGTCATTTCCCCCAAAAGTTCAAAAACTAAAAAAATCATCTCATCCATTTTAGAGAAATTTTGTTTAAAGAGATGTTTACTGGGGCGCCTGGGTGTCTCAGTGGGTTAAAGCCTCTGCATTCAGCTCAGGTCATGATCTTAGGGTCCTGGGATCGAACCTCACATCAGGCTCTCTGCTCAGCAGGGAGCCTGTTTCCCCCCCTCTCTGTCTCTGTCTGCCTCTCTGCCTACTTGTGATCTCTGTCTGTCAAATAAATAATAAATAAATAAAATCTTAAAAAAAAAGAGATGATTTCCAAATTCATATCTTCTGACTTGTCTTACTCCAACACTCACAAATAACCAGCACCATTATACTAGTTTAAAAATTTAGCCAAAATTTGAAATAGTACCTCATTTACATGCTGAATAGACTTTTAGATATTTTTCCTAAGATTTTTTGGCCAGCTTTATAGAACTGAAGGGTGATTAATTATTAGAGAGCAATGGTGAATTGGACAGGTCAAAGAATTAATTCAAAATAGTTGCCTTAGGATGAAATTCCAAAAGCTTTTATCTCCACTTTTGTTCTCTGCTTCAATAATACCTTTTTAAGTAGCTGAAATGGAATATTTGTTGTAAAGCTACTAGTTTCAAACATTAGACTAAATGGCACATTCTCCCATTTCCCTGCTGATTTAAAAATATATCCCATCTGGTGGTGGGTATTAAGGAGGGCACATATTACATGGAGCACTGGGTGTGGTGCATAAACAATGAATCTTGGAACACTGAAAAAGTAAAATAAATTAAAATAAAATAGATCCCATCTCAGATTTTGTAAATGTCCCATTTGAGTCATGGTAGAAATTATTTTGCATGCTACAATTAATTATCTCTCCTAAATTTAAACTACCTCAATTCAAGATTCTGAGAGAGATTAATTCCATTCATTTCCATCTAAGGTGAAGGCTTCAAATTGCACTGTTTTAATAGCTTACCTATACAGTAATGTGT
>NW_019157605.1:0-2256 GCF_002288905.1 Enhydra lutris kenyoni | reverse complement strand
AAGGGTTCTCAGGCTGAGGTTCACAAGGCCTGCTTGTGCCCAGCTGCTCATCCTGAGTGGGCGAGGTACTAAGGGCCATGTAGCTGGCTCCCACTCTAGAGTAGTACAACCATCTCTACATCCACATTCCTGCCATGAGGAAGGAGGAGTACTCTGCTGTGATTCAGGTTCTCCCACAGGCAGGGATTTGCGCTACCTTCTGGGGTCAGATACTGCATACCCAGGTTCGCAGGAGATGACCGGCTCTGACCAAGACAGAGCCCACCTGCAGGGTTTGGGTAGCACTATGTGGCTAGCTGACAGGACGTCGCGGCTCGGGCTGTGTCAGACAGAGCATCAGTTCACAGGGTGGCCTATGATATCAGGGTGCCCTTGAGGGCCATGCTGCTGGACCCTCATCTGGCGATTCTGGGCAGACCCATAGGGCATTTATTACTTCCGGTGGGCAGGCAGAAGGCAGCTTTGTTTTTCCAGAATTCCCAAAATGGATGGTCTGCTGGCAAGGTGTGTGAGGATGGAAGTCTGAAAACAAAGCTATGCTTATGTTCAGTATCGAGGCCATAACAGTTCCAATGTGCAGCGTCTCTTTCGAGATCTCAAGCGCCTGAGGACGTTCGAGTGTGATATGTCTGCTCACGCTGGAATTTGTATCCATGATGGCCCACGAATGCTCGTGCGGCCTCAAGGAGCCTTGGCGGCTTTCCGAATTTGGGTCTTGTGAGCTGCTCCAAACAGCAAGTTGTCCTTCAGCGGGACAGGGGAAGTCCAGTTAGAGGGCTCCAGGGTCCCCATATGGAAAGATTCGATAGCAGAACTCTCCGAATGGATGCCTGGAAACTCCACCTCCGTTACCACTGAAGCCTAGGAACAGGGCAGCTTTGATCCAGTGGCTCTGCTTCGCAGTTCCAAGGGATCTGAGTTGACGGAGGTTCTCAGTCTGACGGGTCACAATGCTGCTTGGTTTCCAGGGAGACCTTAGCATGTGGCGGTAGCTCTGGGGCCATGCAGGAACCTCCTAGACTTTGGGGGGGGGACCCCATTCCCAAGAGCAAAGTTTCCTTCTCAGGACCAGAGGAGTTCTACTGTATGGCTCAGGGACCACACGTTGGGCCATATGTTGGTTTTCCAGAACAGGCCGGAGGGACAGAGGCCTGAAAACCTAAGCTAGGTTTTGGATGAGGTCCTTGGCGCATGTCAGGTTGAATCTTCGAATTCTGGCCCATTTACGTGCGTGTCTTCCTGGAGGAAGGTGCTGAAGGTGTCTCATACTGTGCCTTTTCCCCAGAGAGGCCTATGAAATTGGGGTGGGTTCAGGTGCCTTGCAGGTTTCTCCCATTCTGGATGCTTTGGAAAATTGAGACGGGCAGAGTTTCCTCGGGAGAGCAGGCCCAGTGATGCGGTGTGTTTCTGGAGGTCCCGTCCTGGAGGGCATGTGGTCAAAGATTTGGGAATGTAGTCTCCAGACAGCAACTCGGGAAAGAATTAGGGGCAAGGTTATGGCAGGCCCGATGTGCAGACCCTGAAAGCAGCTAATGAGGATTTGAAATTCGGGTGCCTGGGAGGCAGTAGCAGAGGCTTTTCTCTATGGACTGTATACCTAGGATATTCGCGGAATGGACGGGTGAGCACATGGGTCCATGGGATATTCTCCCTTTCTGGGGATTCTGCCAGGCTCCCAAGAGTTTGGTGTTTTTCTGGGGGAAGGGAAGAGTGCAGATTTCCATCTCAGGGGTCCTGCCCAAACAGGAATTCCAGAGACGGGTTTTGGGTCACGTGGACTGGACAACACCACCAAGGGTTAGGATTTGGGTCTAGGGGCACAATAGGTTCTCTCTGTGGGATCCTGGTCCAGCCCCGACAGGCTGTGCTTGAAAGGGGTCTCAGGCTAAGAGTCACAATGCTTGTTTGGACCCAGTTGCCCCTCCTGAGTGGGCGTGGTCTCATGGGCCATGCAGGTGGCTCCACTCTGAAAGTAGTACAACCATATCAACATCCACTATCCTGCCATGGAGAAGGAGGAGTACTCTGTTGTGCTTCAGGTACACACAAGGGTAGGGTTTTGCACTACCTTCTGGGGTCAGATACCTGCATACCCAGGTTGGATGGAAATAACGGGCTCGGGCCAAGGCAGTTCCCACCAACAGGATATGGGTACCCCTATCTGGCTGGCCGACAGGAGATTGGGTCTCGGGCTGTGTTACAAAGAGCTTTAGTTCACAGGGCGACCTATGATATCAGGGTGCCCTTGAGGGTCGT
>NW_019157604.1:0-2257 GCF_002288905.1 Enhydra lutris kenyoni | reverse complement strand
CTTCAATCTCGTTACTAGATATCGGTCTATTCAGGTTGTCAATTTTTCCTGGTTCAATTTTGGGAGTTTATATTTTTCCAGGAATGCATCCATTTCATCTAGGTTGCTTAGCTTATTGGCATATAACTGTTGATAATAACTTCTGATGATTGTTTCTACTTCCTTGGTGTTAGCTGTGATCTCTCCCTTTTCATTCAAAATTTTATGAATTTGGGTTTTCTCTCTTTTCTTTTAGATTAGTGTGGCCAATGGTTTATCAATCTTATTGATTCTTTCAAAAAACCAGCTTCTAGTTTCATTGATAGGTTCTACTGTATCTCTGGTTTCTACCTCATTGATCTCAGCTCTAATCTTGAATTTCCCTTCTTATGTGTGGAGTTGGTTTGATTTGTTGTTGATTCTCCAGTTCTTTAAGGTGTAGAGACAGCTGGTGTGTTCTGGATTTTTCAATTTTTTTGAGGGAGGCTTGAATGGCTATGTATTTCCCCCTTAGGACCGCCTTTGCTGTATCCCATAGGTTTTGGACCGAAGTGTCTTCATTCTCATTGGTTTCCATGAATTGTTTCAGTTCTTCTTTGATCTCCTGGTTGATCCAAGCATTCTTAAGCGAGGTGGTCATTAGCTTCCAGGGTTTTGAGTTCCTTTTGAACTTTTCCTTGTGATTAAGCTCCAGTTTCAAAGCATTGTGATCTGAGATATGCAGGGAATCATCTCAGTCTTTTGGTATCGGTTGAGTCCTGATTTGTGACCCAGTATGTGGTCTATTCTTGAGAAGGTTCCATGTGTACTTGAGAAGAATGAGTATTCTGTTGTTTTAGGGTGGAATGTTCTGTATATATCTATGAGGTCCATCTGGTCCAATGCGTCATTCAATGCTCTTGTTTCTTCATTGATTTTCTGCTTCGATGATCTATTTCTGAGAAACGCATGTTAAGATCTCCTACTATTAATGTATTCATATCAATATGACTCTTTATCTTGATTAACAGTTTTCTTATGTAATTGGCTGTTCCCATATTGGGGTCATAGATATTTACAATTGTTTGATCATCTTGGTAGATAGTCCCTTTAAGAATTATGTAGCGTCCTTCTGTATTTCTGACTACAGTCTTTAGTTTAAAATCTAATTTATCTGATCTGAGAATCGCTACCCCGGCCTTCTTTTGAGGCCTGTTGGCATGAAAGATGCTTCTTCATCCCTTCACTTTCAGTCTGGGTGTATCTTTAGGTTCATAATGGGTCTCTTGTAGACAACATATGGATAGGTCCTGTCGTTTTATCCAATCTGCAACCCTGTGCTGTTTTATGGGCACATTTAGGAGATTCACATTGAGAGTGATTATTGATAGATACGTTTTTATTGACATCGTGTTACCTTTGAAGTCTTTCTTTCTGTAGATTGTCTCTATATTTCTGTTCAATGCTATTCTTAGGATTTTTCCTCTTTTATAGAACCCCCCTTAATACTTCCTGCAGTGTTGGCTTGGTGGTTGCATAGTCTTTTAATCCTTGTCGGTTTTGGAAACTCTTTATCTCTCCATCCATTTTGTATGTCAGTCTTGCTGGATAAAGTATTCTTGGCTGCATGTTCTTCTCATTTAGTGCCCTGAATATATCTTGCCAGCCCTTTCTGGCTTGCCAGGTTTCTGTGGACAGGTCTGACGTTATTCTGATGGGCTTTCCTCTGTAAGTAAGGAGCCTCTTTGTCCTAGCGGCTTTCAAGAGATTATAATTATGTTTCCTCGATTTGACTATCAGTTGCCTTGATGTTTTTTGGAATCTATAATCATGGATGGAGACCGTTCGGCCTCTAGTACATGAACGCTGGTTCCATTCACGAGATTGGGAAAATTTTCATGAAGAACTTATTCCACTATATCTTCTAGACTTCTTTCTTTCTCCTCCCCTTCAGGGATTCCAATAATTATGATGTTGGAACGTTTCATGGCATCATTTATTTCCCTGATTATGTTTTCTTGGCTTCTAAGCTGTTTGTTCCAGGCTTCCTCCTGATCCTTTCTCTCTATCTGTTTGTTCTCCAGATCACTAATTCTATCTTCTGTCTCAGTTTCCCTAGCTTTGAGAGAATTTAGATTAGATTGGAACTCATTGAGAGCATTATGAACCTCAGCCCTGGTAGCTTTTAGCTCTGCCCTAACATTGTGAACATCCTGTCTGGTCAATTTCACCTCGACCCTAATCAATTCCGTTTGGTCATCCATGGCTTTCTCCAACCTAGCTATTGCCTGGATAATTT
>NW_019157603.1:0-2257 GCF_002288905.1 Enhydra lutris kenyoni | reverse complement strand
TTTTATTTTTATTTTCTAATATTCATATAGAGTTAAACTTCAAAGTATTCCCCTTCTCCAATCAATACTACCCCTATAGGTAAACCAATTTTTAATCCCCCTTTAGCCTAGGAAAGTTGAGTCCTTTAACAAAGATATCAAGATACATCCAGGAAGAATCAAAACAACCTTCCTCGCCCACACTGAGAATTTATAACCACTCTCCCATCTTTTTCTTCCTCCAGTGTTTCTGTGTTTTTGTGTTTGTCCTGGTAGTATATAAATCTTACACTTGGGGCTCTTTTCGACAAGGTTCTTCCATTATTTGCATATATATATATTTTTCTCTTGTTATATATTTTTATCAGTCTTTTTGTTTGTCTGTTTTTGTTTGTATACCTCATAAATCTTACCTTGGGGCCCATTTGGGCTGAACCTTCTATTTCATCTTCCCTTTCTTTCCTGTCTCTCTCTCTCTCTCTCTCTTTTTTTCTTTTCTTTTTTTCTCATTTGGGTGGGGAATCTTGATTGCTCAGAAGTGTTCCAGGGTGCACCCAGACTGCACCACGGTCGATACAACCAGCTACATCTGTTCAGTCATCTCTCACCAAAATGACTAGAAGGAGGAATGCCCAACAGAAGAAAAATACAGAGGATGGACCTTCTGCAACAGAGCTAACGGCTATCAACATAGACAATAAATATGTCAGAAAGAGAATTCAGGCTAACAATTATCCAGGCAAAAGCTAGGTTGGAGAAAGCCATGGATGACCACACGTAATTGATTAGGGCCGAACTGAAGGCAACCAGAATTGATGTTCACAATGTTAGGGCAGAGCTAAAAGCTACCAGGGATGAGGTTCACAATGCTCTCAATGAGTTCCAATCGAATCTAAATTCCCACAAAGCTAGGGTAACTGAGACAGAAGATAGAATTAGTGATCTGGAGGACAAACAGATAGAGAGAAAGGATGAGGAGGAAGCCTGGAACAAACAGCTTAGAAACCATGAAAACAGAATCAGGGAAATAAATGATGCCATGAAACGCTCCAATATCAGAATTATTGGAATCCCTGAAGGGGAGGAGAAAGAAAGAAGTCTAGAAGATATAATGGAACAAGCTCTTCATGAAAATTTTCCCAATCTCGTGAATGGAACCAGCGTTCATGTACTAGAGACCAAACGGCCTCCACCCAAGATTGTAGATCCCAGAAAAACATCAAGGCACCTGATAGTCAAATTGAGGAATCATAATTGCAGGTATAATCTCTTGAAAGCCGCTAGGACAAAGAAGCTCCTTACTTACAGAGGAAAGCCCATCAGAATAACATCAGACCTGTCCACAGAGACCTGGCAAGCCAGAAAGGGCTGGCAAGATATATTCAGGGCACTAAATGAGAAGAACATGCAGCCAAGAATACTTTATCCAGCAAGACTGACATTCAAAATGGATGGAGAGATAAAGAGTTTCCAAGACCGACAAGGCTTAAAAGACTATGCAACCACCAAGCCAACACTGCAAGAAATATTAAGGGGGGTTCTTTAAAAGAGGAAAAATCCTAAGAATAGCATTGAACAGAAATATAGAGACAAGCTACAGAAAGAAAGACTTCAAAGGTAACACGATGTCAATAAAAACGTATCTATCAATAATCACTCTCAATGTGAATGGCGTAAATGTGCCCATAAAAAGGCACAGGGTTGCAGATTGGATAAAACAGCAGGACCCATCCATATGTTGTCTACAAGAGACCCATTTTGAACCTAAAGATACACCCAGACTGAAAGTGAAGGGATGGAGAAGCATCTTTCATGCCAATGGGCCTCAAACGAAGGCTGGGGTAGCGATTCTCATAACAGATAAATAAGATTTAAACTAAAGACTGTAGTCAGAGATACAGAAGGACACTACATTATTCTTAAAGGGAATGTCCACCAAGATGATCTAACAATTGTAAATATCTATGCCCCCAATATGGGAGGAACCAATTACATAAGAAAACTGTTAATCAAGATAAAGAGTCATATTGATATGAATACATTAATAGTAGCAGATCTTAACACACCTCTCTCAGAAATAGACAGATCATCGAAGCAGAAAATCTATAAAGAAACAAGAGCACTAAATGACACATTGGACCAGATGGACCTCATAGATATATACAGAACATTCTACCCTAAAACAACAGAATACTCATTCTTCTCAAGTGCACATGGAATCTTCTCAAGAATAGACCACATACTGGGTCACAAATCAGGACTCAACCGATACCAAAAG
>NW_019157602.1:0-2257 GCF_002288905.1 Enhydra lutris kenyoni | reverse complement strand
GTCATGGACAGGTCTACTGGGGCCTGTGCTATGCTAGGAACTACTTGTTGAACAGTGACTAGGTTGTTTTTGAGAAGGGCCAAGTCTTGCCAAAGAACTGGGAAGTCTGTGCTATAATGAGTCTTCATCTGGGCTTGCCAGAGTGTCCACAACGTCCTTCCTGGACACAGATGCTTGTACCACCAAATGATAGGAGAGGTCATAGGGCCCACTTGCATCGAGACCTAAACCTGATACAGAGTCCCTCCTAGTTCTGCATCCACTCTACACTAGTGACTTCAAAATTAGCTAATAAATGGAATGGTGTAGCTTATCCAAGTGTGGAATGTGTTGTCTCAACACTCAACAAGGTAGTGTGCTTCAACCTCAGTGGTTAGAGGTGCAAGATGCAAGCATTTGTCCTTTACTTCGGAGAGGATGTGCCTGCACTCCTCAGATTTCTGGAACCCTGACATAGCCACCAGGGAGGAGGCCCAAATGAATTTTTGTAGGGTTTGATCCCACTGTTGGAGCTCATGTGTTTTTGCAAGTTAGTGAAGTCCTCACCACTTCTCACTCATGGTGTACAATTAACGGGATGTAATCGATAGAGTATGGCTGGGCGGGATGCTCTGGGGATGTTTATACAACACACTGGAGCAGAGAGCAGGGAGTTAACATAGCCCTGGGCTGAGACTGAGGATGTGACCCACTCTTCACTGCAGGTGAAAGCAATGTCCACCAGAGGACTGCATTACATCATATGCCATGCCCCCTGCTGGTAGACCTTGTAGTTGGCCAAGATGGGGTAAGCACTTTCAAAATCTCCACATGGCCTGAAGAGGGAGACAACATACTCAGAGAAGAATGGGGCCCAGTGGGGGGATTCTTCTGATAAACTTAATTATTGAGTATTTTAAGCAATACGAATGCCCCATAATGTGCATATCTTCTTCCTCTTAGACCTGAAGTACTTCTGCCACTCAGAGTCTAATAACAGAGTCTTTGGGTGTGTGGCAGGAACACACTGGACCCATTGAAAGCAGCAAGATGGTGACTCCATCACAGCTTCCTGGCCTTCTGCTCCTCTGGGTTCCAGGTGAGAATATTTGGACAAAGCAGACTAAAGTGCGGTATGATTTTCCATGCCTGATTTTCTTTCTTCATTGGGAATCCTTCCATAGATGAATTTAGCTTATTTTAAAAATAAGTAGTATTCTGTCAAATCTAACTAGATACTGGTGATTTCCATGTACATATCCTGAGGTTCTGCTAATGTTTCCTGTGTGGTTTCAGCCTCCCATAGAGAGATTGTGCTGACCCAGTCTCCTGCCATCCTGTCCATGGCTCCATAAGAAGGAGTCACCATAACCTGCTGGGCCAGTCAGAACATTAACAAGTGGTTAGCCTTGTATCAGTAGGAGCCAGGGAGAGTTCCTAAGCTCCTAATCTATGAAGCATCCACGTTGGAAGCTGGGGTCCCGTCGTGGTTCAGCAGCAGTGGGTCTGGGATAGACTTCACTCTCACCATCAGCAACCTGGAGCCAGAAGATGCTGGGATCTACTACTGCCTGCGGTCTAACAGCTACCCACCCACAGTGTTACAGGTCAGAGCATAAACCACCAGGGAAGCAGACATGAGGGGCTTGGCTGCCCCCACTGCTCCTCTGATTTCTGCACCTGCTCAGACAGTTTCTCAGAGGCAGCAGCAATATGGAGGTCACAGGGGTTTTGGGAGAAGGGCAAGGAGGATCCTTGGCCTCCTGACAGACTCCCTTTCCCCCAGATCATTACACCTTAAGAGTGTGGGTGATGGCATCTATCGGGGTTTATACAGCAAAAGAGAAGCCACTCTAGGTATTCCAAGCAGGAATTGCTTTCCCTAGGGAAGTAGTCTAAATGTCACTCTTTCAAAGGCCTGGGGATGTAGTAATAAGGGAAGCAGACACTAGAAACAGTGATTCCTCAGTGATCCCCTGTAAGTCGGAGAATTTATACCATTGGAGATACAGGCTGCTAGCCACGTGATCCTCAGGCCTGTCTAGGAGGGCCAGGAATGGAGGCACAGATACTCTAACCAAGAAAGAACCAAGATGCCCTTCAATGGATGAATGGATAAGGAAGATGTGGCCCGTATACACTATGGAGTATTATGCCTCCATCAGAAAGGATGAATACCCAACCTTTGTAGCAACATGGATGGCACTGGAAGAGATTATGCTGAGTGAAATAAGTCAAGCAGAGACAGTCAATTATCATATGGTTTCACTTATTTGTG
>NW_019157601.1:0-2258 GCF_002288905.1 Enhydra lutris kenyoni | reverse complement strand
TCTTGATTAAGTTTTCTTATGTAATTGGCTGCTCCCATATTGGGGGCATAGATATTTACAATTGTTAGATCATCTTGGTGGATAGTCCCTTTAAGAATTATGTAGTGTCCTTCTGTATCTCTGACTACAGTCTTTAGTTTAAAATCTAATTTATCTGATATGAGAATCGCTACCCCGGCCTTCTTTTGAAGAAAAAAAAAATACCAGGAATTTCTATGTGGACCTTTCCTATAGGTGTGGAGAAGGTGTAGAGAGAATGGCAGAAGCAGCAAGGAAATAATTTTGAAGGACGGAGGAGCCCCATCCTCATTTTCACTGGTTCCACCAGTGAGAGTATGCAACCTAAGCTAATATATCCCAGTAAAGGGTGCTTGAATTATGTTTTATTTTCACACATCTATATATACTAATTCATATCAATAAATATGTGGGTTTTGTACTCAGTCTTGTGAGTACTGACAAGATTATTGGTAATAGTATAAAATTAAAGAGAATCTAAATGTCTAACAGTAAAAATATATTACAGCATATATACTGAGTGAACCATCAGACTGTTGATTCAAGTAATTATTTATATCTGATAATAATTACATGTGAAAATAATTATGATGTATAATCATAAAGTTAAAGTGGTTGTGTTTGGATATCAAATTATGACCCTTTTTGGTTTGAGGATACTTACCCAGTTATATTAACAAATATTTAATAAAGTGTATAGTAGCAATACAAACAATATAACACATTGATTATATATTATTAAATAAAAGAAACCAGTCTGAACAAGCTACATGTTGTATGATTCCAACTATGTGACAATCTGAAAAAGGCTAAACTATGGAGACAGTAAGAAAATCAGTGGTTGTGTGGGCTTGGGGGCAAGGCTTAGGAAGGGAAGGATGAATAACTCAAGCACAGTGGATTTTCAGGGCACTGAAACTACTCTGTATTATATAATAACAATGGAGACATTATGTATTTGTCCAAACCCATGAAATGTATAACAGCAACAGTGAACTTTAATGTAAATTATGGACTTTGAGTAATTTTGATATGTCACTGTAAATCCATCAGTTGTAACAAATGTACTACTCCAGGGGGGAATGTTGATAATGAGGGAGGCTATGAATGCATGGAGGCAGGGTGTATATGAAAAAGCTGTGTATCATCCTTCTAATTTTGCTGTGAACCTAAAACTGCTCTAAAAAACCAAAGATTTAATTAAAAAATGTCAATATGGATTTTGTTGAAGCACATTAGTTAAAGTAATAACTCCAGGTATTGTTCCAAATAAGCCCCAAGCCCTGGAGTTTAAAAGTAATAGAACAGTGCAGTAATTTTAGACTATTTTTAGCAATAAATAATATATCTATAAGACAGGTAGCAACCAAGATCATCATGTATTTGGAGCCTAACATATTATAAGTA
Organism: Enhydra lutris kenyoni; assembly: GCF_002288905.1. Taxonomy (NCBI): domain Eukaryota; kingdom Metazoa; phylum Chordata; class Mammalia; order Carnivora; family Mustelidae; genus Enhydra; species Enhydra lutris. The sequence continues at coordinate 833 of NW_019157601.1, read as the reverse complement.
CTCTACATATTCTATCTCCAAATTCAGCACCTCATGCTAATATAGATTACTATATATTATTTTTTTTAAATATTTTATTTTATTTTATTTATTTGACAGACAGAGATCACAAGTAGGCAGAGAGACAGGTAGGGAGAGCAGGAAGCAGGTTCCCCGCTGAGCAGAGAGCCTGATGCGGGCCTCGATCCCAGGACCCTGGGATCGTGACCTGAGCTGAAGGCAGAGATTTTAACCCACTGAGCTACCCAGATGCCCCACGTTATTATATATTCTTTAAAAATATGAAAATCAAGGGTTGGAAAACCTAAGTAATTTGCCCTATGACTATTATTAATGACTATGATCATATTGCAGTTAAATAGAAAAGCCTGGATTCAAATCCATATCTGCATGGCTCCAAGTTCACTTCCTTTCCACATGGAATGTTCATCCATTCAAAAGTCAGTACCTTCAAAGTAACAGGGAGGAAACTCAAGGTGACATTGCTCAAGACTTTGTTCATGATGCCTTTAGAAAGAAGACAATATATCTTCACTTTGTTGGATGTCGGGAATTGTTTTCCTAAAACTTCAAGCCCCCACTATGAGAAGGTCTCCATCTGATTAGCTATCACCATCCCCTGATTTACAATAGCCATTAGTTGGGGCAAGTCACTTTTATAGGCATCCATGTTCCGATGAAGTGATTTGTCCATGGCTGTATATAATTATAGTCCAATTGTTTCAGGCAGTGACCATCCAACTGCTCAGGCATTCATTTTATTATCAGCCTTGATTTGAGCTTTAGTTAAATAATAATTTATTCAGTACCTCCTTCAAAGCAGCCTGCTGCTA
>NW_019157600.1:0-2258 GCF_002288905.1 Enhydra lutris kenyoni | reverse complement strand
CCCAGCGCCCACCTTCCTCCTTCCGGGCCGCGGGGTCCCAGAGACTCGTCCCCTCCGCGGGTACCCCCCGGCCCCTAGGGCTGGCTACCAGGGTCTGCCTGTGGGCCCCCGCGGAGTCCCCCGCCCCCACCCGGGCGGGACCGAGAGCGCTCCCAGCCCTCTCTGGGGGAGTCTGTGGGCTCGTGGCCGAAGGCCTGGCACCGAAGGGTGGGCTGGGCTGCTTCCCAGGCGGCCTTGTTCAGAGGGTCAGGCAGCTGGAGTGGCCAGCTCTTCCCTGGCCCAGTCCTGAAAGGAGCCCCCCCCCCCCGCAACAGGAATTACATGGGTCCCCGACACGGTCCCTGCCCCACCCTCAGAGCAGAGAAGGGCCTGGGTCTGTGGTGCTGACTCAGCCCGGAGCTGCATGGCAGGTAGCCGGAGTTGTATGACCGTCGGGCCCTGTAGACAACACGCAGACCACAGCGCTGCAGGCCCTTCAAGGTGCGCTGGTGGGAGATGGCGGGGGGGAGTGGGCTCAAAGCTGAGCAGCCAAACAGCATGAAGCCAGCCCTGCCTCACCCAAGGTGATAGGTGAGGGCACAGAGAGACAAAGGGGCAAGATGGTCACAGACACACCAAGCTGAGAGAGGAAAACCCAGGCCCTACTTCCTGGCTCAGGGTCTGGCCCATCCCTAATGCCCCCTATACCTAGGGAGGAGGGTGCCCAGAAGCCTGGGCTGGGGAGGCAGGAGGGGAGGGGAGCAGGAGGAGGGCCCTCTGAGTGCAGGACGAGGAGATAAGGGAGATCTGGACCTGGTCGTCCACTCACAGGTCCCCGGCTGGCGGGGGGAAGGGGGGCTTTGTGGGGGCAAGTGATCAGCCAGCCCCGGACCTCAGCTCTGCCCTTAGTGAAATGTCTAGCCTCTAGGCTTCTACTCCCCACACACCCTGTGTGCCAGCCTGGCCAGGCATCACCCCTTTTCCTGGCCAGGGGCCACCCCCACGTCACGCCCTGGGCAAAATAGGAATTCCAGCCATGAAACAGCAGGGAGCCATGTGGCAAGACCACTCTGGAGGGTGGGGTGGTTGGGGGGGGCAGAGGGTGGCCTTTGACAGAGGCAGGGTCCAGGCAGCCTCTCGGCGGGAGCCGGCTGGGACAATTGGGCTGCGCTGCTGCGGGACTGAGGGTCTGGTGTCACAGGCCTAGTGAACAGCCTTTCTTTCAGCTCTACGCCCCAACAACAGATAGGGTGGGATTCCCGGAGACGGCTCAGCCTCCTCACAGCCCCATCTGGCAGGGCTCCAGTGGAGTCTCCGGGTGTGGCCTGCACAGGGCTCCAGGCCCTGTTCCTGCCAGCACCCCTCCCCCTTCTAGGCCTTTCTTCTGCGGGGAAGGCACAAAGGGGGAGAGGCCTGCAGATTAGATTGAAAAGAAAAAAACAAAGGCGGCCCACAGGCCTGTCCCCCAAATGCTGGTCCCCAGCCCCCACACCTCATCCCACAAAGCCAAAGCCCGAGCAAGGCTCCCTGGTGTTCTGGTTGGTCCCACTGGCCATGAGACCCACCAGCCATGAGAGGATGGGGCCAGGGTAGTGGAGGCCTGGACGCCACAGGGCTCATGGCAGAGGGCCCAGACTAGTCCCAGAAGAGAGGGCAGGCCGGGAGCGGGAACAGCCAGGACGAAGAGACAGAACCCTGGCCGGCCACATGCTTCCTTGGTGCAGAGACGCCCTTCCTTCCAGAGTGGAAGGAGGGCCGGGGGGCGCAGGAAGGGGGGTTCTGTGTGGGAGGGGCCTCTGGGAATGGGGGCGGGGGGTGGGTTGGAGCTCCAGATGTGCCACACGCGCCTGGGTCCCGGCAGAGAGGTGCAGGGAGAGGGTCCTCAGAGGAGCCGGACCTCCCAGGCCGGGGACCTTCACGGAGGCTGGCTGACATCTCGGCTCTGCCTGCCTCAGTCTGTGGCAGAAGCATCTTTGCTGCTAAAGGCCCTTCGGTCCGTGAACCTGAAAAATCAGCCTATTTTCTAGCAAAAATGGGTTTATTTGGGAATAGCCAAGAATTGCAATTCAGCCTTTGCAAGCTGCAGCCAAGGACAGGCCCGTCCCACAGAGAGGAAGGAGCTGTTCTGTGGAGAAGGAAGGAGTGGGAGCGGTTGCTCTGAACCTAAGACCACTTTATGGAGAAGGAAGGAGTGGGAGCGGTTGCGCTGAACCTAAGACCACCAGGGAGAAGGAAGGAGTGGGAGCGGTTGCTCTGAACCTAAGACCACCAGGGAGAAG
>NW_019157599.1:0-2258 GCF_002288905.1 Enhydra lutris kenyoni | reverse complement strand
GCCTCTCTGACAAAAGAGGCCCTTAAACTTACCTTAGGACAGCCCATCATGGCCTTCTCCCCCCATTGACTGATGGACTTAGCCACAAATCCTTGGCACAACTCACTCCTTCCCGTCTCCAACTCTACCACCTGCTGTTCATAGAAAACCCCCAGGTCACACTCTGTCTCCCCTCACCTAAATACCGCCACTCTCTTGCGGACACCTTCGTCTACCCCCACTCCTTCCCATTCCTGCTCTCAACTCCTGGAAGAACTCTTCTCCCTCCCATCCAGGACTTTCGGACCGGCCGCTGCCTGACCCCAATCGCACTCTGTTTGTGGATGGGAGCTCCCTCATAGCTCCAGATGGACGGCCACATGCGGCCTATGCAGTGGTCATCCTGGACACTGTCATAGAAGCGGCCCCCCTTCCCATTGGGACTTCTTCTACCAGGGCCCTTCACTTATCTGAGGGACAACGGGTCACTATTTATACTGACTCCAAATATGCTTTCCTTATTACTCACACTCACTCTGTCCTCTGGCGAGAAAGGGGATTTCTCACAACCAAGGGAACCCCCATAGTCAACGGGCCTCTTATTGCCAAACTCCTTGAGGCTCTCAAGTACCCTACTGAGGTGGCTATTGTCCACTGCCATGGCCATCAGGCCTCCAAGGACCCCATCTCTTTGGGGAACAACAAGGCCGACTCTATTGCCTGACAGATGGCCTTAAACTCCTCTCCAGCCCTTCTCCTGTTTCTCAACATTCCTCACAGTCCCTCGTACACTGATGAGGAGACTCGAGCCCTCAAAACATTAGGTGGCAGGTTGGATGACAAGGGATGGTATTTTGTCCAGGACAAAATTGCCCTCCCGAACAGCCTAATCCACACCCTCATTAATGACATCCACCACATCGGTCCAAAGGCCCTATACCAATTTCTCCAACCTTTCACCACCCCCTCCTCCAAAAGACCATTAAGGAGGTACACCAGGCCTGCGGAACCTGTTCTGTGGTCAACGCCCAGGGCGGCTTCTGCAGACCAGGACCCACCCACCAGCTCTGCGGGCATCAGCCAGGCGAGGACTGGCAACTTGACTTCACTCACATGCCTCGACACAAAACCTTTAGATACTTACTAACTCTTGTGGACACCTTCACAGGCTGGATCGAGGCATTCCCCACCACTAGGGAAACAGTGGACGTGGTGGCTACAATACTCATCGAGCACATCATCCCGAGGTTCGGATTGCCCCGGACCCTCCAGTCAGACAACGGACCCGCCTTCATCTTCAGTGTAACTCAACAGGTAGCTGAGAGCCTCAACATAACCTGGAAACTTCACATCCCATACCACCCACAGTCATCGGGTAAGGTAAAGAAGGCCAACGGGCTGCTCAAAGCCCAACTCACCAAACTTACCCTAGAAACCCACCTTTCCTGGCCCACACTTCTGCCCCTGGCTCTCACCAGACTCCGGGCTACGCCCCAAGGGCCTTCGGGCTTAAGCCCATTCGAATTACTATACGGCCGGCCCTTTCTTATAAATCATAGCCTTCCAGCCATTTCCCTGCCTCTTTTATCCTATCTACCTTACCTCACTCTCCTCTGAGCTCTCTTTAAGGGCCCACGCCGACGCTGTCATCCCAGCCCCAAGCGACCATGCTTTCTAAGGGGATATACGAGATCTATCTCCTGGGGACCAGGTCCTTCTCAAAGCTTGCGGCCAGGCTCCTTACAAACCCGGTGGACCGGGCCTCATACGGTCGTCCTTACCACCCCAACTGCTGCGAAACTGTTGGGGCACTCTGCATGGGTACATATCAACAATCTCAAACGGGCACCCACAGATACTGATTGGACTTTCCAGATGGCAGGCCCCACCAAACTCCTCTTGGTTAGGGCCCCTTCTCATATTCCTTCTAATCCAGACAAACCAGGCGGAACCATGTGAGTCTAGCTGCACGAGGGGTTCAGGTACCTCTCGCTATTTTTCGGCCTTTACTTATATGCCTGCAACCTGCTACCGGGGAAAGGAACCAACAACCTGTACGTATGACCAGAAAACCTATTGGGTCTCTGACCTCGTGACAGCCAAATGCGGTATTGCCCCCTGCAACATCTACCTCAGGTCTGGAAAAGTTTGCTGGACCTATCTGGGTCATGTCGGTCTCTCTGACGGGGGGGTGGGGGGGGGTGTCCAGGACCAGGCTAACCGCGAACGCATTAAAACAGCGGTCACGGACCTGACCAAATGACTCCAAACCCCCAGTG
>NW_019157598.1:0-2260 GCF_002288905.1 Enhydra lutris kenyoni | reverse complement strand
ATGAATCGACAGGATCTTCTAGGTGTCGTGCCCTGGAGCCAATCGGGGTATTTAAGCAAACGGTGGGTGGGGGGAGCCGGGTTTTAGGCGTTTTTTAACTCCCTCCTATTGGTTACTGCTCTTCTGTTGGCCAGGCGCTTCCGCTTCCTGACTTGGATGGGTTTTCCTTTCAACGCGGGTGTTGCTCAGAGGATTTTACAGATGGGATAGCGAAGTAGTGAAAGACCGTCGCGGTATTGATGTGCTAGGCACACTTGTAAACACGTCCATACTACGTCATCCTGACATCCTATTAAGTCAATAGTATTACCTTTTTCATCCTCCAGAAGAGGGAACCACGATCGGTTTTGTTTTTTTTTTAAGATTTTATTTATTTATTTGACAGAGAGATCACAAGCAGGCAGAGAGGCAGGCAGAGAGAGAGAGGAGGAAGCAGACTCCCCTAGAGAGCAGAGAGCCCGTTGCGGGGCTCGATCCCAGGACTCTGAGATCATGACCTGAGCCGAAGGCAGCGGCTTAACCCACTGAGCCACCCAGGCGCCCCCCACGATCGTTTTTAAGTGACTGTCACGAGAGAACTAGGGTTTCCAACCCAAAGTTTTCTTCCCTGTTTCAGTTTTAAATGTCCCGTGCGTACCGCAAACCGTTCTCCCATGAAAAGAAAGTTTCCGCATTTCTTATTCCAGAAGGTGCACTCTCTTCCCAGAGGAAATAACTGTTACTTGTGTGTATATTTTTCTGAGCCTTCCTATGCAATTTTGCCCGTTTATCTTGAAGGTTTTCTATTTCGATATATCGACCTCACCTTTTATCTTTAGGCTGCCGCGTTTAGTCATGTACCAGAATGTATTCAATCTTCAATCATTTCCATTTTGGTGGACACTGAAATACTTTCCTAATTTTTATGTGTCTTTGTTATCCTTGATTGGGATATTCTGGATATATTTTGAAGAATGAGCTGATAGATTGGGATGTGGAGTTTGAGGGAAGTTAACAGTGCAGACTCCTCTGTGGTCTCTCTGCCTTTATGCTGGCCCATTCATCCGTCCATCACTTATGAAGACACTGGTTGCCCAGTGAAGGAGTATACTGGATCAGTACATAAATGGAAGGGGGTGGGAAGTGAAATAGACTAACTAATCTCCCTATGAATGCATTCCACTTTGATTAAATATAACACTGAGCAGTTTTCTCTAAACAATCCTGCACGCATTCTCTATTTCATCCTTATAATGATCCCGCAAGGTATTCTATTCACTTTACAGATGATAAAAGGGAGTGCTGGAGAGATCAAATCTACTAGCTACCATATCTCATTATTTCTGGAGTACATAAAAATGCCTCATACCTCCTTGTGTCATGACTTTTTTGTTATCTGCTGTGTCCCTACTTAGAGCGCAGAGTAACTAGACAGCTACATTGTTAGAGCAGAATGATTGTGGGAAGAAGGCCAGTATGTCAATTAGCTTTTTCTCCTCCAGTTCCCTGTGTTTTACTATGACTCTAACTCCACGTTAGATTAAAAATATTTCTGTAGTTTTGATGGGAAGTTCTTCATTACTCCAAAATGTTTAAGGATTCCCTCTTTATTTTCCTATTTCCAAGTTATTTAGTAATTTAAATGATTTGCCTAGAGGATATGACTGTTCAGTTTCCTTGGTAGTTACGGTTCTCATGAATTAATCCACTGCCTTTCTGGTTTATATATTAACGTAGGAGTTTAGTCATTGTGATCCTACCTTCTGAGAACTTCGTCTACTCTAAGCTTGCTGTTCAATAAAAATTTTGAACCTGCAAGGCTCTGGAGTTTGATAAATACACCAAGATAATGCCAGTACTTGGCTAGATTTGGAGACACACTTGAAATATTACTGAGTGGAAAATTGTTAATATAGGTCATGGCTCGGATTACAACTGGAAAAACCAATTCAGAACGATAACATAACTAGATTTATTTGGAGGGGGCATTATAGATATGTTCAAGGCGGATATTTGTCGCTTTTTGTTTGGCACTGTCCAAGAGACAGGGTAGCTCCAAAGTAGTAAACATAAAAATTGTTCATTTCACAAGTTTAGTTCATAGTGTGAAAATGGGATACTTGTGGGGCTTAATTCATTTCATTAAATGTTTATTGAGGGCGCCTGAGTGGCTCAGTGGGTTGAGCGACTGTCTTCAGCTCAGGTCATGATCCCGGACTTCCAGGATCGAGTCCCGCATCGGGCTCCCAGCTCCTTGGGGAGTCTGCTTCTCCCTCTGACC
>NW_019157597.1:0-2260 GCF_002288905.1 Enhydra lutris kenyoni | reverse complement strand
AAGGAAGTAGAAACAATCATCAGAAGTTATTATCAACAATTATATGCCAATAAGCTAAGCAACCTAGATGAAATGGATGCATTCCTGGAAAGCTATAAACTCCCAAAATTGAATCAGGAAGAAATTGACAAGCTGAATAGACCGATATCTAGTAATGAGATTGAAGCAGTGATCAAAAGCCTCCCAAAAAACAAGAGCCCAGGACCTGATGGATTGCCTGGGGAATTCTACCAAGTTTTCAAAGAAGAAATAACACCTATTCTCCTGAAGCTGTTTCAAAAAATTGAAGCAGAAGGAAAATTTCCAGACTCTTTCAATGAAGCCAGCATTACCTCGATCCCCAAACCAGGCAAAGACCCTACCAAAAAGCACAATTTCAGACCAATATCACTGATGAATATGGATGCTAAGATTCTCAACAAGATCGTAGCATACAGGATCCAACAGCACATTAAAAAGATTATCCACCATGACCAGGTGGGATTCATTCCTGGGCTACAAGGATGGTTCAACATTTGCAAATCAATCAATGTGATAGAACAAATTAATAAGAGAAGAGTAAAGAAACACATGATGTTCTCAATTGATGCAGAAAAAGCATTTGACAAAATACAGCATCCATTCCTGACTAAAATGCTTCAAAGTGTAGAGATAGAGGGAACATTCCTGAACTTCATAAAATCTATCTATGAAAGACCCACAGCAAATATCATCCCCAATGGGAAAAAGCTTGCAGCCTTCCCGTTGAGATCAGGAACACTAAAAGGATGCCTACTCTCACCACTCTTGTTCAACATAGAATTAGAACTCCTAGCAACAGCAATCAGACAACGAAGAGAAATAAAAGTATCCACATTGGCAAGGAACAAGTCAAACTCTCCCACTTCACAGAGGATATGATTCTTAAATGGAAAACCCAAAAGACTCCACCCCCAAACTCCTAGAACTCATACAACAATTCAGCGACATGGCAGGATACAAAGTCAATGTACAGAAATCAGTGGATTTCTTATACACTAACAATGAAAATACAGAAAGGGAAATTAGAGAATCGATTCCATTTACTATAGCACCAAAAACCATAAGATACCTGGGAATAAACCTAACCAAATAGGTAAACGATCTTTACTCGAGGAACTATAGAACACTCATGAAAGTAATTTAAGAAGACACAAAAGGATGGAAGATCATTCCATGCTCTTAGATTGGAAGAATAAACGTTGTTAAATTGTCTATACTGCCTATTGTAATCTATACTTTTAATGACATTCTGATCAAAATTCTACCGGTATTTTTGAAAGAGCTGGAGCAAATAATCCAAAAATTTGTATGAAATCTGAAGAGACCCTGAATCACTAAGGAAATATTGAAAAAGAAACATAAAACTGGCAGCATCACGTTACCTGATTTCAAGCTTTACTACAAAGCTTTGATCATCAAGACAGCATGGAACTGACATAAAATCAGACACATAGGCCAGTGGAACAGAGTAGAGAGACCAGATATGGACCCTCCACTCTAAGGTCAAATAATCTTCGACAAAACAGGAAATAATATACAGTGGAAAAAAGACAGTCTCTTCAATAAATGGTGCTGGGAAAACTGGACAGCTATATGTAGAAGAATGAAACTCGACCATTCTCTTACACCGTACACAAAAATAAACTCAAAATGGATAAAAGACCTCAATGTGAGACAGGAATCCATCAGAATCCTATAGGAGAATATAGGCAGTAACCTCTTCGATATCAGCCACAGCAACTTCTTTCAAGATATGACTCCAAAGGCAAAGGTAACAATAGCTAAAATGAACTTTTGGGACTTCATGAAAATCAAAAGCTTCTGCACAGCAAAGGAAACAGTTAATAAAACAAAGAGGCAACCCACGGAATGGGAGAAGATATTTGCAAGTGACAGTACAGACAAAAGGTTGATATCCATGATCTATAAAGAACTTCTCAAACTCAACACACACAAAACAGACAAGCATATAAAAAAAATGGGCAGAAGAATTTTAGATATCTGTATACAATATAATTCTTAAGATTACAAGCTCTAAAAAAAATGGGCAGAAGATATGAACAGACACTTCTCCAATGAAGACATACAAATGGCTATCAGACACATGAAAAAATGTTCATCATCACTAGCCATCAGGGAGATTCAAATTAAAACCACGTTGAGATACCACCTTACACCACTTAGAATGGCCAAAATTAGCAAGACAGGAAACAACATGTGTTGGAGGGGATGTGGAGAA
>NW_019157596.1:1094-2260 GCF_002288905.1 Enhydra lutris kenyoni | reverse complement strand
TGCATTCCCACCAACAGTGTAAGAGGGTTCCCCTTTCTCCACATCCCCTCCAACACATGTTGTTTCCTGTCTTGCTAATTTTGGCCATTCTAACTGGTGTAAGGTGATATCTCAATGTGGTTTTAATTTGAATCTCCTTGATGGTTAGTGATGATGAACATTTTTTCATGTGTCTGATAGCCATTTGTATGTCTTCATTGGAGAAGTGTCTGTTCATATCTTCTGCCCATTTTTTGATATGATTGTCTGTTTTGTGTGCATTGAGTTTGAGGAGTTCTTTATAGATCCTGAATATCAGCCTTTTGTCTGTACTGTCATTTGCAAATATCTTCTCCCATTCCTTGGGTTGCCTCTTTGCTTTGTTGACTGTTTCCTTTGCTGTGCAGAAGCTTTTGATTTTGATGAAGTCCTAGAAGTTTATTTTGGCTTTTGTTTCCTTTGCCTTTGGAGACATATCTTGAAAGAAGTTGCTGTGGCTGATATTGAAGAGGTTACTGCCTATGTTCTCCTGTAGGATTCTGATGGATTCCTGTCTCACATTGAGGTCTTTTATCCATTTTGAGTTTATCTTTGTGTATGGTGTAAGAGAATGGTTGAGCTTCATTCTTCTACATATAGCTGTCCAATTTTCCCAGCACCATTTATTGAAGAGACTGTCTTTTTTCCACTGTATATTTTTTCCTGTTTTGTCGAAGATTATTTGCCCATAGAGTTGAGGGTCCATTTCTGGGCTCTCTACTCTGTTCCACTGTTTCCTTTGTTTTTATGCCAGTACAATGCTGTCTTGGTGATCACAGCTTTGTAGTAAAGCTTGAAATCAGGTAACGTGATGCCCCCAGTTTTATTTTTGTTTTTCAATGTTTCCTTAGTGATTCGGGGTCTTTTCTGATTCCATACAAATTTTAGGATTATTTACTCCAGCTCTTTGAAAAATACTGGTGGAATTTTGATCGGAATGACATTAAAAGTATAGATTGCTCTAGGCAATATAGACATTTTAACAATGTTTATTCTTCCAATCCAAGAGCATGGAATGGTCTTCCATCTTTTTGTGTCTTCAGTTTCTTTCATGAGTGTTCTGTAGTTCCTCCAGTACAGTTCCTTAACCTCTTTGGTTAGGTTTATTCCCAGGTATCTTATGGTTCTTGGTGCTATAGTAAATGGGA
>NW_019157596.1:625-994 GCF_002288905.1 Enhydra lutris kenyoni | reverse complement strand
CTTTTTGTGTCTTCAGTTTCTTTCATGAGTGTTCTGTAGTTCCTCGAGTACAGTTCCTTTACCTCTTTGGTTATGTTTATTCCCAGGTATCTTATGGTTCTTGGTGCTATAGTAAATGGAATTGATTCTCTAATTTCCCTTTCTGTATTTTCATTGTTAGTGTATAAGAAAGCCACTGATTTCTATACATTGACTTTGTATCCTGCCATGTTGCTGCATTCCTGTATGAGTTCTAGTAGTTTTTGGGGGTGGAGTCTTTTGGGTTTTCTATAAAGAATCATGTCATCTGCGAAGAGAGAGTGTTTGACTTCTTCATTGCCAGTTTGGATACTTTTATTTCTCTTTGTTGTCTGATTGCTGTTGCTAGGA
>NW_019157596.1:0-525 GCF_002288905.1 Enhydra lutris kenyoni | reverse complement strand
CATCCTCAATGGGAAAAAGCTTGCAGCCTTCCCGTTGAGGATGATATTTGCTGTGGGTCTTTCATAGGTAGATTTTATGAAGTTCAGGAATGTTCCCTCTATCCCTATACTTTGAAGCGTTTTAATCAGGAATGGATGCTGGATTTTGTCAAATGCTTTTTCTGCATCAATTAAGAGGACCATGTGGTTCTTCTCTCTTCTCTTATTAATTTGTTCTATCACATTGATTGATTTTCGAATGTTGAACCATCCTTGTAGCCCAGGGATGAATCCCACCTGGTCATGGTGGATAATCTTTTTAATGTGCTCTCAGACCCACGCCCTGCTATCAGAGCCTGAGATGCGCACGTGACCCACACCCTCCCCTGAGAGAGGTGCGTGCAAGCCCGGCGCTCTTAAACCCAGAAAGACCAGGCACTCCCAGCCCTGGCCAGTGGGAAAATCTCAGTGTGCAATCGCTGCTTGGAACCTCTCTGGTGGTCTGGAGCTTCCCAGACAGCCGCCGATGCCATGGTTTTGGGTACA
>NW_019157595.1:0-2261 GCF_002288905.1 Enhydra lutris kenyoni | reverse complement strand
CTACACCTAAAGGAGCTGGAGAAAGAACAACAAAGAAAGCCTAAATCCAGCAGGTGAAGAGAAATTATAAATATCAGAGCAGAAATCAATGAAATAGAAACCAAAAAAAAAAAAAAATAGAACAAATCAACAAAACTAGGAGCTTGTTCTTTGAAATTATTAATAAAATTGATAAACCCCTGGTGAGGCTTATCAAAAAGAAAAGAGAAAGGACCCAAATAAATAAATTCATGAATGAAAGAGGAGAGATCACAACCAACACCAAAGAAATACAAACAATTATAAGAACATACTATGAGTAACTCTACACCAACAAATTTGACAATCTGGAAGAAATGTATGCATTACTAAAGACATATAAACTACCACAACTGAACCAGGAAGAAATAGAAAACCTGAACAGACCCATAACCAGTAAGGAGATTGAAACAGTCATCAAAAATCTCCAAACAAACAAAAGCCCAGGGCCAGACGGCTTCCCAGCAGAATTTAAAGAAGATTTAAAGAAGAACTAATTCCTATTCTCCTGAAACTGTTCCAAAAAATAGAAATGGAAGAAAAACTTCCAAACTCATTTTATGAGGCCAGCATCACCTTGATCCCAAAACCAGACAAGGATCCCATCAATAAAGAGAACTACAGACCAATATCCTTGATGAACACAGATGCAAAAATTCTCACCAAAATATTAGCCAATAGGATTCAACAGTACATTAAAAGGTTTATTCACCACGACCAAGTGGGATTTATTCCAGGGCTGCAAGGTTGGTTTAACATCTGCAAATCAATCAATGATACAACACATGAATAAAAGAAAGAACAAGTATCATAAGATACTCTCAATAGATGCTGAAAAAGCATTTGACAAAGTACAGCATCCCTTCCTGATCAAACGTGTAGGGATAGAGGGCACATACCTCAATATTATCAAAGCCATCTATGAAAAACCCACCACCAATATCATTCTCAATGGAGAAAAACTGAGTGCTTTTCTACTAAGGTCAGGAACACGGCAGGGATGTCCATTATCACCACTGCTATTCAACATAGTACTAGAAGTCCTAGCCTCATTAATCAGACAACAAAGAGAAATTAAAGGCATCCAAATTGGCAAAGAAGAAGTCAAACTATCACTCTTTGCAGATGATATGATACTATATGTGGAAAATCCAAAAGGCTCCACTCCATAACTGCTAGAACTTGTACAGGAATTTAGTAAAGTGTCAGGATATAAAATGAATGCACAGAAATCAGTTGCATTTTTTTACACCAACAACAAGACAGAAGAAAGAGAAATGAAGGAGTCAATCCCATTTACAATTGCACCCAAAACTATAAGGTACCTAGGGTAAAACCTAACCAAAGAGGCTAAGAATCTATACTCAGAAAACTATAAAGTACTCATGAAAGAAATTGAGGAAGAAACAAAGAAGTGGAAAAATGTTCCATGCTCCTGGATTGGAAGAACAAATATTGTGAAAATGGCTATGCTACCTAAAGCAATCTACACATTTAATGCAATTCCTATCAAAATCCCACCAATTTTTTTCCACAGAAATGGAACAAATAACCCTAAAATTTATATGGAACCAGAAAAGACCTCAAATAGCCAAAGGAATATTAAAAAAAGAAAGCCACAATCTGAGGGTTTTGAAGGAGCAGGGGGTGGGAGGTTGGGGGATCCAGGTGGTGGGTATTGGAGAGGGCACAGATTGCATGGAGCACTAGGTGTGATGCAAAAATAATGAATACTGTTATGCTGAAAAAATAAAAAATTAATAAAAAAAAGCAAAAAAAATTAATGATGGACTATATGGTGAATAACAACATAATTAAAAAATAAAAAATAAATGTGTCTTAAAAATAAATAAAAAAATAAAAAATGAACAATTAAAAAAAAAGAAAGCCAAAGTTAGTGGCATCACAATTCCAGACTTCAAGCTCTATTACAAAGCTGTCATCATCAAGACAGTATGGTACTGGCACAAAAACAGACACATAGATCAATGGTACAGAATAGAGTGCCCAGAAATAGACCCTCAACTCTATGGTCAACTAATCTTTGACAAAGCAGGAAAGAATGTCCAATGGAAAAAAGACAGCCTTTTCAATAAATGATGTTGGGAAAATTGGACAGCCAAATGCAGAAATATGAAATTGGACCATTTCCTTATACCACACACGAAAATAGACTCAAAATGGATGAAAAACCTCAATGTGAGAAAGGAGTCCGTCAAATTCCTTGAGGAGAACACAGGCAG
>NW_019157594.1:0-2262 GCF_002288905.1 Enhydra lutris kenyoni | reverse complement strand
ATCATGAATGAAAGAGGAGAGATCACAACTAACACCAAAGAAATACAAACAATTATAAGAACATAATATGAGCAACTCTACACAAACAAATTTGACAATCTGGAAGAAATGGATGCATTCTTAGAGACATATAAACTACCACAACTGAATCAGGAAGAAATAGAAAACGTGAACAGACCCATAACCAGTAAGGAGATTGAAAGAGTCATCAAAAATCTCCAAACAAACAAAAGCCCGGGGCCAGACGGCTGCCCAGGGGAATTCTACCAAACATTTAAAGAAGAACTAATTCCTATTCTCCAGAAACTGTTCCAAAAAACAGAAATGGAAGGGAAACGTCCAAACTCATTTTATGAGGCCAGCATCACCTTGATCCCAAAACCAGACAAGGATCCTATCAAAGAAGAGAATTACAGACCACTCTCCTTAATGAACACAGATGCGAAAATTTTCACCAAAATACTAGCCAATATGATTCAACAGTACATTAAAAGGATTATTCACCACGACCAAGTGGGATTTATTCCAGGGCTGCAAGTTTGGATTAACATCCGCAAATCAATCAATGTGATACAATACATTAATAAAACAAAGAACAAGAACCATATGATACTCTCAATAGATGCTGAAAAATCATTTGACAAAGTACAGCATCCCTTCCTGATCAAAACTCTTCAAAGTGTAGGGATAGAGGGCACATACCTCAATATTATCAAAGCCATCTATGAAAAACCCACCGCAAATATCATTCTCAATGGAGAAAAACTGAAAGCTTTTCCGCTAAGGTCAGGAACACGGCAGGGATTTCCATTATCACCACAGCTATTCAACATAGTACTAGAAGTCCTAGCCTCAGCAATCAGACAACGAAAAGAAATTAAAGGCATCCAAATTGGCAAAGAAGAAGTCAAACTATCACTCTTCGCAGGTGATATGATACTTTCTGTGGAAAACCCAAAAGACTCCACTCCAAAACTGCCTGAACTTGTACAGGAATTCAGTAAAGTGTCAGGATATAAAATCAATGCACAGAAATCAGTTGCATTTCTCTACACCAACAACAAGACAGAAGAAAGAGAAATTAAGGCGTCAATCCCATTTACAATTGCACCCAAAACTATAAGATACCTAGGAATAAACCTAACCAAAGAGGCTAAGAATCTATACTCAGAAAACTATAAAGTACTCATGAAAGAAATTGAGGAAGACACAAAGAAATGGAAAAATGTTCCATGCTCCTGGATTGGAAGAACAAATATTGTGAAAATGTCTATGCTACCTAAAGCAATCTACACATTTAATGCAATCCCTATCAAAATCCCACCCATTTTTTTCCAAAGAAATGGAACAAATAATTCTAAAATTTATATGGAACCAGAAAAGACCTCGAATAGCCAAAGGAATATTGAAAAAGAAAGCCAAAGTTGGAGGCATCACAGTCCCGGACTTCAAGCTCCATTACAAAGCTGTCATCATCAAGACAGCATGGTACTGGCACAAAAACAGACACATAGATCAATGGAACAGAATAGAGAGCCCAGAAATAGACCCTCAACTCTATGGTCAACTAATCTTCGACAAAGCAGGAAAGAATGTCCAATGGAACAAAGACAGCCTCTTCAATAAATGGTGTTGGGAAAATTGGACAGCCACATGCAGAAAAATGAAATCGGACCATTTCCTTACACCACACATGAAAATAGACTCAAAATGGATGAAGGACCTCAATGTGAGAAAGGAATCCATCAAAATCCTTGAGGAGAACATAGGCAACAACCTCTTTGACCTCAGCTGCAGCAACGTCTTCCTAGGAACATTGTCAAAGGCAAGGGAAGCAAGGGCAAAAATGGACTATTGGGACTTCATCAAGATCAAAAGCTTTTGCACAGCAAAGGAAACAGTTAACAAAACCAAAAGACAACTGACAGAATGGGAGAAGATTTTTGCAAATGACATATCGGATAAAGGGCTAGTGTCCAAAATCTATAAAGAACTTAGCAAACTCAACACCCAAAGAACAAATAATCCAATCAAGAAATGGGCAGAAGACATGAACAGACATTTCTGCAAAGAAGACATCCAGATGGCCAACAGACACATGAAAAAGTGCTCCACATCACTCGGCATCAGGGAAATACAAATCAAAACCACAATGAGATATCACCTTACACCAGTCAGAATGGCTATATTTAACAAGTCAGGAGATAACAGATGTTGGCGAGGATGCGGAGAAAGGGGAACCCTCCTACACTGTTGGTGGGA
>NW_019157593.1:0-2262 GCF_002288905.1 Enhydra lutris kenyoni | reverse complement strand
AAATGTACCACCATTCTTATAAGCCACCATATTTATGATGGAGTCGTTTTATATCAAGGAAGGGGCTATTTTAGGAAAGAAAGCTTCAAATCTGCTAAAAAGGCCAAAGAGCCTCTTTCCATATAACCATGCCGAGAATTCAGAGGCAGTGAGCATTCTGTGCTGGAAAGAACAGTGAGCCAAATATAACAGACGTGACTTTTGGCTTCAAAGTATTTCAAAGGTAATCAATAATTAACCTTATAAAACCTTCCAGTAGATGTTCCCTATTGGCCAACCAGGCATGTGACTAAAAAAACCTGAGAATTTTTCAAATACACGGAAATTTTATTCAGGCCAAAAATACACTTAAACAGGAGGCCAGGACCATTTCCTTATTCATTCACTCAAACACTTACTGAGGGCCTACTTACTACCTCTTGGAACTGCTTTGCTAGGCGCTGGGACTGTGGACAGAAAGGAAAACAGGAAAACGAGAGCCTGCCCTAAGGAACGGCCAGGTGAGTTGGGGAGAGAGGATTTCAGTAAAGTGATGGGCAGCCTAAAGCAGTGGTTTTCAAAGTGTGGTCTTGGACCAGTAGCATCAATGTCTCCTACTGGCTTGTCGGAAATGCCCCATCACTCACACCACACTTGCTAAATCGGGAACTCTGAGAGCACGGGTAGCGATCTGCTTTCACGAGCCCTCCGGGTGGTTCTGGTGCATGATCAAGTGACCCACTGACCGACAGCACTGAGGTGAACGTGCAGGCTTTAGGGGAACACACCTGGACGCAAAGACTAGCGTTCTGCCGCTTATCAGCTGTGTGACCTTGGGCGAGTCACTTAACTTCTCTGTGCCTTAATTTCCTCATGTACAGAATCCAGATGAGAATCTCAGAGTTCTCTCAAGGACAAAGCGAGGCGCTGTGGTGTGATGTTAGTACTCCCATCCTAACAATACTACATGACAACCCGCCCAGTAGTGCTCAACCATCCATCAATAGTCATATTATTGTTGGGACTCTGATGGCTACGACACACGTAAGAATGGGCGGCCACGTGTGCACAGAACAGGAGGACCTGACCCAGGCTGGCAGTCGTGGCAGTGTTGTCAGAGGAGATGTCCCCGTTGAGGACTAAAAGACAAGACGGTGTTCACCAGGTAAAGATGCATGAAGGGCAGAGAGGGCAGAAGGAACAGTAGATTCAAAATACCCAGAGAGAACACAGAATTCAGATGTGTAGACAGTGAAGATAAATGACGTTCAAAGAGCTGGGTGTTTTAAGGGAAGGAGAGAGAAGGCATGACAGAAAGAGGGATGGGAGGCCCCAAGTGGAGGTGAAGCTGTGGGAGGGGATGCGGAGAGTGACGGAGACGGAAGCCCAAGGGCCAGGACGTGGCCACTGATGAAGGGAAGCGTCCCGGCACAGGGAAAGAGGCTCAGAGGCAGAAAACAGCACCGCCTTAGCCTTATAGAGGGAGATGCCCGAAGGACAGATCCCAGCCTAGTGGCTGGCTGTGGGGAGAGGAATTGCGACTCAGAGGGATTTGGGCCTCACGCTCCAACCCACCTTGGCCTCCCTGAAATAAGAAGCCAGGGCCGGGCCCTCCGGAGCTTGTGGGGGACGCAGAGGGAGCTGACCAGAGTGCTGGCGAAGGGCCACGGGACAGTGGAGGGATCCTGGCAGCCGCCCCCTCTGCTTCCCAGCCTGCACAGGGCTGGAATCTTCCTAAAGAGGACACTGGGCAAGGACAGAAGAAGAAAAGATGGAAGTGTGCAGCGACTGGTCTAGACCGGTAAGGGAAGGGGTTGAAGAAAGGAGAGAGCTCGCACACTGGGAGAAACGGGGAGGATCCCCGATGGTCCGTTTCGGGGCTGTGACGGGACACTGGGCACTTATCCTCCTCCACGTTCTGGCTCACCACATCTTGCACTGTCGCTCAGAAAGAAGGCCCTGGCAGAGCAGTGGCAGCCCAGGGGGTTGTGGGTGCTTACATGAGGCAGGCCGGGAATGGCCCCGCTGGAAATCAGAAACCCCCCTTTCACCGCCCACCCTCCGTACCTCCTTCCCCAAAGACCTGCTACGTTCCTTTGAAGCAGTCCACTTCTGTTCTCAGTAACAGTGATAAAGACTCACTAAACACGCTTTACTTAGGCAGGGTAGCTCATCTTAATCCAACAAACTTTGCATGTTAACAACTACTTTTGAAAAAATAAACTTCCATTACCTCTAGAGGATGCAGCTCACAAAATCCTTGATAATTACCCCCATCAATCT
>NW_019157592.1:0-2263 GCF_002288905.1 Enhydra lutris kenyoni | reverse complement strand
TAGGAGAAGGGAGTTGAGGGAAATTGGAAGGGGAGGTGAACCATGAGAGACTATGGACTCTGAAAAACAATCTGAGGGGTTTGAAGGGGCGGGGGGTGGGAGGTTGGGGGAACCAGGTGGTGGGTTTTAGGGAGGGCACGGATTGCATGGAGCACTGGGTGTGGTGCAAAAACAATGAATACTGTTACGCTGAAAAGAAATAAAAAATTAAAAAAAGAGTAGGGCTGCCTAATCAGTACTGCCGTGAAGACTGCCCACAACAGTGAAGTGAATATGCTGGGGAAAAGTGAAAATCATCCTCAGGGGGAAGTTGTAGCTGTTGCTGTTTTTGTTAGACATAAGACAACTTCTGCTTTTCCAGTTTTCTATTCTCAATTATGTCACAAGTTTTTCCCTGAAAGACTAGAGACCATCTTATTCATCTGATATCTTCAGTGCCTGGTATATATCTGACATTCCATTATTGTTGGGTGAATGAGTCTGTTCTTTACTAGTGATCATTTGTTTTATTTCTAATTATTAAATAGGTTTTAAGTAAAATAATTATGATAATATAATGATAATTATTAACAGAGGGCCATTGTTTGACATAATTAAAGACAAACAAGATATTATATTGTACATACATGTATGCACTCAATAAATACATTTGAAATGTGTCCTAAGGGGTGCTGAGCCCTGTCCTTGGTGCTGAAAATAAGAACAAGACACATAAGGTTCTTGTCCGAACAGTGGGGTCCTTATAGAAGAGGAAGACAGACAAAGAGTAAATATACAGATATCGAGATAATCAGAAACAGTTGTAATGGAGGGGAGGTATGGTTACTTTAGAGTGACTTCTTAGAAGAGATGATATTTGAACTGGGATTGGAAATTTTTTTAAAATTTTTAAAGATTTTATTTATTTATTTCACAGAGAGAGAGATCACAAGTAGGCAGAGAAGCAGGCAGATAGGAGGAAGCAGGCAGACAGAGGGGGAAGCAGGCTCCCTGCCGAGCAGAGAGCCAGACGTGAGGCTCGATCCCAGGACCCTGAGATCATGACCTGAGGTGAAGGCAGAGGCTTAAACCACTAAGCCACCCAGGCACCCCTGGGATTGGAATTTTAAAAGGGAGCTTGGCCCCTGAAGTTCTGGAATCACTTTTCTAGACAGAGGAACAAGTGCAAACGGCCTTAGGAAGAAGTGAGCCATTAAGTTCAAGATAGAAAAAATAACCTTGTGTGGCTGGAATGAAATGAAAGAGAGAAAGAATGATATGCGATGGGGCCAGAATCTGTACCATGTTGAGCTATAGGAAGGATTGAGGATATTACTTTAAGTGGACTGGGAAATGAACAAAGACTTATTAGAAGGGAAGACATGATCCACTTCATATTTTTAGAGTTTCAGTCTGGCTAGTATGCAGAGAAGGATTTGTAGGAGAGAAGAAGCTATTTCAACAAAACACAGTCTTAATTTAGGTCCCCCTCAGAAGCAGTACCTTGGTAGGACTGTGGGAAAGTGATACTGAGAAGAGGAGGCAACAAAGGGCTCATCATTAACCATTACCATGTGAATAGCTGAAGTTTAATCCTTCAGAGAAACTCAGGAATGCTTTAAAACACACCTTGGAATAGTCCCACCTAAAGGGCAAAAGAGCTGGGGTATTTAGGCACCAACTCCCAAATTGAGGTTGCTCTTAGAGGGCAGTGAGTATTAACTCCCCAGCACTTCCAGGCCATAGAAGATGGGCAGAGTGGCCTTTCAGGATTGGAGGAGGACAGCCCTCAGGCACTGGATTAGAGGGAGAAGAGTGGGCATCAACATCATCTGCTATACCAGGTTAAGTGAAATGATGGCTTGAAATAAGAGATAGTGCTGCAGATGGTGGGAAGTGGATAGATTTGAACTTGAGCTGACATAGCTTTCTAGCTGTGTGTGGGGAGTGATGGAAAGAGAGAAGTCAAGGTGGTTCCTGGAGTGGGAACCTAATAAGCAACTGGGTAGACACGGGAGCCACCTTACAGAATGGGAATGACTGGAGAAGGCATCAGCTTTGAGGGCAAAGAATTGAGAAATTTGTTTTGGGATGCTTATTAGGAATCAAAATGGAACTGCCAAGGAGACAGTTAGAAACAAAGGTTGAGCTTATGGAAAACACCCCTGCACTCAGCCTCCCACACCCACTGCGATTAGAATAACATGCTTTAACAGACAAAAGGTTGATATCCAGGATCTATAAAGAACTCCTCAAACTCAACACACACAAAACAGATAATCAT
>NW_019157591.1:0-2263 GCF_002288905.1 Enhydra lutris kenyoni | reverse complement strand
CAGGTGCCTTGATGTTTTTCTGGAATCTATAATCTTGGGTGGAGACCATTCGGCCTCTAGTACATGAATGCTGGTTCCATTCGCGACATTGGGAAAATTTCCATGAGGAAGTTGTTCCACGATATCTTCTAGAATTCTTTCTTTCTCCTCCCCTTCAGGGATTCCAATAATTCTGACGTTGGAACATTTCATGGCACCATTTATTTCCCTGATTCTGTTTTCGTGGCTTCTAAGCTGTTTGTGCCAGGCTTCCTCCTGATCCTTTCTCTCTATCTGTTTGTCCTCCAGATCACTAATCTATCTTCTGTCTCAGTTACCCTAGCTTTGAGAAAATTTAGATTAGATTGGAACTCATTGAGAGCATTATGAACCTCATCTCAGGTAGTTTTTAGCTCTGCCCTAATATTGTGAACATCCTCTCTGGTCGCTTTCAGTTCGGCCCTAATCAATTCCATTTGGTCATCCATGGCTTTCTCTAACCTAGCTATTGCCTGGATAATTTTTAGCCTGAATTCTCTTTCTGTCATATTGTCTATGTTGATAGCCATTAGCTCTGTTGCAGAAGGTCCATCCTCTGTATTTTTCTTCTGTTGGGCATTCCTCCTCCTAGTCATTTTGGTGAGAGATGACTGAACGGATGAAGCTGGATGTATTGACTGTGGTGCAGTCAAGGTGCACGCTGGAACACTGTTGAGGAATCAGGATTCCCCACCCAAACGAGAGAAAAAAGAAAAGAAAAAAAAAAAAAGAAGAGAGAAGTAGAGATACAGGAAAGAAAGGGAGATAAAAGAGAAGTTTCAGCCCAAACGGGCCCCAAGGTAAGATTTTTGAAGTATACAAACCAAAACAGACAAACAAAAAGACTAATAAAAGTATATTACAAGAGAAAAAAATTATATATAAATATAAATATAAATAAAGGAAGAATCTCTGCAAAAAGAACCCCAAGTGTAAGATTTATATACTGTCAGGACAAACACAAGAACACAGAAACACTGGTGGAAGAAGAAGGTGGGAGAGTGGTTATAAATTCTCAGTGTGGGCGAGGAAGGTTGTTTTGAATCTTCCTGGATGTATCTTGATATATTTGTTAAAGGACTCCACTTTCCTAAGGTAAAGGGGGATTAAAAATTGGTTTACCTGAGGGGGACAAGATGGCAGGGAAGTAGGAGGAGGCGCCTTTTCTACCTGTACCTTAAAGTGAGCTGATTACCTACCAAAGAACTCCGATCACCCATGAAATCAGCCTGAGATCAGAATTATATACGTCTGGATCTCTACAGGGGCAGAAGACGCCAGTGAGCAGGTAAAGCAGAGTGGGAAAGGCGGACTGATATCGGAAGATAAACAAAAGTGCGAGAGAGCCACCAGAGGTGAGCGGTTGGAAAGTAATACCCCTAATAGGAGCGAGAGTGCCCTGCGTCTGGGGACTAGCATTAACTTGGAGACTGGTTGAAAGCACTCCAAAAGAGCAAAAGATCATGCAGGGGAAATTGTGGGAATCGGGGCGGCTAGGGACAGGGGCTTAAGTCCCTGGTCACAGGACAGCCTCCCCTGGCGCTTAGCCAGAGAGAGTGCAGTGGAGAAACCAGGTCTTGGTCCCTGAGCCACCAGCACACCCAAGATTGCGTGGGTTCTGGTCCCTGTGAGGGGATGGGAGCCACGCCGGTTGGCAGAACGCACGAGCCCTACTACAGGGCCTGAGATGTGCGCGCCCCTCATCCTCCCCTGAGAGAGGTACAAAGGCACAGCCGGCGCTCTTTGACACATGCCATTGTTTCACAGCCTAACACGCGTGCCCCAAACTCTCCCCTGAGAGAGGTGCGCAAAGGCCCAGCCTGGTGCTTTTGGACCTGTGCCCCGTTCTCAGAGCCTGAGACATGCTCGCGACCCACAGCCTCCCCTGAAAGACGTGCGCACAAGGCGGGCGCTCTTAGACCCAGAAAGACCAGGCACTCCCAGCCCGGGCCAGTGGGAAAATCTCAGTGTGTGATTGCTGCTTGGATCCTCTCTGGCAGTCTGGAGCTGTCCAAACAGCTGCAGAAGAAGATCCTGCATCCCCAGGGACCGCGACTGGGAACCTGCTCTGCCAGCGGCCAAGGGGGTATTTATATGGGCTCTGCAACACCCACAGAAGAACAGACTGAAGCTTCTCTCTGAGAGGGAGGTCAGGGTGCAGTTTGCTTTCCTCTAAACCTACAAAAACCATCAATAGCGGTCAAGGCGAGAGGAAAAAAAAAAAAAAAAGGTGAACAAACATAAA
>NW_019157590.1:0-2263 GCF_002288905.1 Enhydra lutris kenyoni | reverse complement strand
AGCCCTGGGCCCAGAGGGGTGTGGCAGAGGGGGTGGGGCGGGAGGACACCACCTCGGGGGCTCTGCACCTCCCACTCCCCCATCCTGGGTGGTCTGGGAAGCGGGGGGCCACCATGGGAGGCAGTGGGGCCCAGCACTCGCGGCTGTCCGATGGGCGAGCCCCACGCGGGGGCGAGCGGGGACGTGGGGTGTGGAGAGGATCACCTTCTACCCGCGTCGGGCTGAAGAAGAGCCGGATGTGCACGGGCAGGGTCTTGAGGGCTCTGTCGAATTTCTGCACGACCTCGTTGTCGACCTTCAGGGTCCTGGCTGTGGGGGGAGGCAGGTCAGCCCTGGGCTCCAGGGTCCCTGTCCCCTCCCCTTCCTCCCGGGACGGCGCTGGGAACAGAGGGCTCCCTGCCCCGGGCTGCCGGGGGTCCCGCACCAGCGCCTTCTGACTTACAGACCCGGGAGCCTCTGCTGAGGGGACCCGGGGAGCACATGGTGGTGCTGTTCCTGTGACCGGGAAATGGCACCTTATACTTGTTTTCAGGATGTTACAGTTTACAGACGTTTTTGTATCTGACTTGTTACTTGGTGGAATAAAGGAAACTCAGTGTGCAAGGGCTGTGAGCCTGCCTGTCACACGGGGACTTCGTGGGAGCTCGCTGCTAACCGGCCCCCCGGCCGGCATCTGTCCTGGTGACCAGCCACCTACCGGCCCCAAGACACCGCCTTTCTCAGCACCTGCCCACCTTCTCCTGACAAGACCCTGGGGGCCTCCCCTGGGGACTCAAGGCCTGTTGCCGGCCGGTGCTCGCCGGGGGACCTACCCAGGTACTGGCACGTCAGTCTCGGCTGGGCGGCGCCTGTGCTCTCCATACAGAAGAACAGGTAGTTGTCGTAGTCCGTGTCGAGCACAGAGAACTTGTTCTCCTCCAGATCTGGGGAGAGACCGGGGTGGGGGTGTATGGGGTCCTCTGTGGCCACCACTGGCACGGCCCGGGCGGGGGGCTTCTCCAGAACCCCACATGACCCAGGGAGATGTGCGGCCCTCCCTGTTCACCGCGGATCCCGCCACAGATGCTGAGCCACCTCCTAGACAGGGCTCGCTCATCACTCAGTCCTGTGTCCTGGGGCCCAGAGTGGTTCAGAAGTGGGTTTCTGCCCCTGGGAGGAGAAGGGGACCCTCCAGAAATAGGTTGGTCCGAGGGGGCAGGGTCTGTCGCCATGGTGATGAGAGGCACACTGGGGTGGGGGTGGGGGGTGTCCCTGTGGGCTGCCAGGGGCACAGCATCGCAGGAAGGGCCGACGTCCCAGCCCCTGTGCAGCAGAAGGTGCTGGAGCCCCTGGGGCCGGCCAGCAGCTATCACCTGAGGCCTCCTCTGGCCAAAGCCAGGCAGGAGGATAGGCCCAGGAGGCAGCATGGAGGGCGGCGGATGCAGATGCTCCCTGAGGTCCTGGCCACAGACGGCAAGCTCGGTCTTGTGGCCGCCAGGGTCAGAGCAGCCCAGAAGGGACCTGACCGAGGCTCTACACCCATAGCACTGAAGGTGGGGGCAGGGGCCGGGAGAGCTGGCAATGCAGGGCACCCTCAGGCCGGAACACAGGCCCCCCCAGCCCTGTGGCGAGCCAGAGCGGCGGCTGTCCGGCGCGGCCCAGGAGCCCAGCACTCACAGTTGATCTTGAACTCAGCAGGGACTTTGGTTTTTTCGGCCATGACCTTCTGCTCAGCACACCTACCGTCCTCCCTGAAAGAAGGTTCTTTGTGGGCCGGCTGGCCGGGCTTCTTGTGGTAGAGCCAAACCATGGGTGGGGGCAGAAGCCGGGCTCCAGGAGGGCCCCGGGAAGGAGGCCTGGGCCTGGGCTGCATGCACTGTGACCTCTAGACCCGGCAGGTGACCGAGAGGGACAGAGCCGCGAGAGGGCACACCAGAGGGAAATCAGGCCAGGAGTGTCCTTGTGCCCATAATCGAGGGTGATGATCGGCCTTTGGCTGGTAATTGTGGGGGTTGGGTCCTCCTCTTTGCCCCCCACACTCACCCAGCCATCTCTTCTACCCCACCCCACTGTCCAGGGACAGACAGAGCTCATGGCAGGACCAGCCCAGGCCCCCAGGGCCCCGGCCCCACGGCTGCCCAGCGGCCTCCACACGGGCCTCTCTGCCCACAGACCTGAGGCCACCCTGTGTGGTCAGCCTGCTGGCCCGGAGCCCGGGGTGGGGTCATGAGGGCACTGGGAACCACCCAGACGGAGCCGGCTCCCATCAGGACCCTGCCCTGCC
>NW_019157589.1:0-2265 GCF_002288905.1 Enhydra lutris kenyoni | reverse complement strand
TCCCTTAAAATTTGTCATATTAAGGTTTGACCTGTGCACTGAAATTCTAAGAGGGCAAAGAAAGCCTGATCTTGTCTACTGTTGTCATTTACATCTCATGTTTCTTGGGAAACAAACCTCCTCAGAATAGTCAGTCATCATGACACTGCATTAAACCAGTGCAAGAAGCTACCTGAATGTGAGAAATGTAAGGGTACACAGATAAGTAAAATGCAACTATAAACAAAGAAAGGGAGAGAATTAACATGCATTCAGTACCTTCTATGTACCAGCCACTCTTGTGGACGTTTTTCACTTTATTTTAATATCTACAAATGACCCTGTGAACCACAAAGAATGAAGCTCCTGTGGCTGCTCAAAGTCTCTACAAGTTAGCCTACAGATTGCTTTGGTGCAAATTAGAGAGTCTTCCTTTCTCTAGGCAGATGCAGTCCCACTGAAGGACAATACTGGGATTTTAGTCCCCAAATCCCTCTGCACAGTGAACAACCTATGCAACCATAATAAGGCGGTCCTGAAGATATAAGAATGGTAGTTCATTCTTAACATGTCCAAAACCCAAGTCCTGATCCTATTTACATACAGGTACCAGCACATGCATTCCCCCAATTGCTCAGGCCATACACCTCTGTAACTTCTTTCTCTCACTTTCCTTAGACAATCCACCAGCAAATCCCATCCCCACTACTTTCCCTTTATATTACAAATTAGATCACTTCTCACCATGACAACAATCTTAGCTCAAACATCAACATCTCTTGCCTGAACTACTTTGACCCCTTACTGGTTTCTTCCTACTCTTGCCCTCTTACAGTCTATTTTCTTCATCAGTAAGGATGATCCTTAGCAAGCAATTCTTAAATCAATTAACTTACTATATATTGTCATCCTTGATTTTTTTATCCCTAATTAGAGAAACATACACATGAAAAATGTTAGTGACTTGCCCAAAGCCACAGGGTTGCAAATGACTCAACCTGATAGAAACATAGAATTATCTGACTCTAGATTTCATGTTCCTTATTTTTACACAATTTAGTAATACCTCACTAATTTCCTGCTATGGATCTTAAGTGTAGAGTTTGCAATTTTAGCTTCTTTCTATTCCAGGCTACCCTTGCATTTTTAGGGAAAACTTGGATCAGTAAAAAATTTATTGTGGTCTAAATAAGCCATAATTTAAAATTCATAGAGCCAAATGGCAACTTAGTTCTTTGATTTCCCAGTCACTCTAAAGTAGCCTTATGAAGCTCAATGACCTTGTTTCTACGTTCCCAAGCTCTACCAGTCTGCCCTCTATCTTTTCTGGACATGGAGATATAAATTTGCTGGTCAGCTAGAGACCACAAAAATCCTCTGACAGGAAAATATTGGGCAAAGTCATCAGATCAGTTTAGGTGCATGAAATTTAGTACTTAAATTTTGATATTTAAATATATCATGTATTACATATTAAATTTGCCATGATAATTCACGAATTTTGAAAGGCACTGAATATATTTTTAATGTTATTAAGTTTTACAGCAAGTGTAAATGAGGCACATTTGGTATATATATCTTGGTATTTTCTGTTTTTAAAATGCCCACAGAAAAAAGAGAAACAAGTAACAATAGTGTAAACCAGAGGTTTTGTGTGTCTTGGACTTAATCCCATCACAATGACACCCGACTATGGCAGGAAAGTATTCATTTTCAGGATGGGGATGAAAAAAAAAAAGTTGTCTTTACATTTCCAGGTAGATCTTTACTTATATGTCAGTAAAATAGCAAATTAGACCATTGTGCAACATAATTTGTCATTTCCAGAGTGTTGGTATTATTTATTTTTACACTTTCATGAAAACAATAGTAATAGGATGGCAAGTTTTCATATAATTTACTTGTCTCAAGATTTTTTAGGCAATGTTTTTGTGACATTTACTAAGTTTTAGGTTGTAGGATGCATATCCAATCACAATATGTGTGTGTGTGTGTGTGTGTGTGTGTGTGTGTGTGTGTGTATTCATTATACTTTGCCATCCCTTCATTAAATTTTGCCACCTTTTCATTAAATTTGCCACTCTTCATTAAATTTGAACTCTCAATTAGTTGAGTAAATATTTTGCCATTTTTTTCTCTTACTTTACCTTAACTTATTTTATAACTACTGTGCTCTTCTGTTTCTGTGTTTCTTTCCATGTATAATTATTATCTCTTCTCACTATGTATTTACCTTTATTCTTTGCCTGGTTTTTCATGTCCTTTGACTCATAAATTAAGTCATGA
>NW_019157588.1:0-2266 GCF_002288905.1 Enhydra lutris kenyoni | reverse complement strand
CATGCAAAGCAAGAGGTAAATGTGAAGACACTCACTGAGGCAGAGTGGGCAAGATTCGCCAAATGGTATAACATGGCAAATGAAAGAATTAAGGGATGCAAAGATGATAACATGTTGAGCCAGGGGGAGATGATAATTTTGATAGGAAGTAAAGACCAAAGAAGGAGCCAACTGAGGTGAGGGGGTACTATAACCAGAATGAGACAGATTAAGTTCAAGGTCATGACGAGAAATCCCAGGACAAATATCTAGAGTGGGTGGTTTGCAATGTGACTTTGGACTTGAAAAAGTAGAGAGCTTTGGAGAAGCCCCAAGAAGACTGGAAGTGACCTAGCAGTTTAATCTAGACCATTTGATGCCACAATATTAAAAAGGAAGGGACAATTGAAGCAAGAGGCCAAAAACCTCAAATTCTGCAGACAAAGAAGGGGATTTGAAGGATAGAAATTTTGCTGGATTGATCACAATAACACAGGTATGTATGTGGAGTAGAAACTAGACTGTAAGGGGTTAAGGAGTAAAACCAAGGCTTCAGGAGCCACAGGTTTAGACTAATTTTCAGCATTTTGACAGTGAAGAAAAAGAGAGTGCTATGGCGATTGACTGGTGGGCCAGCCCTAGAGAGGGAAAGATTTTAGGCAAAGATCTAAGCATAAGAGGATGGGACTATAGGGATGAGAAAATAAGAACATTCAAAATGTACATGAAGAGAGAATTATTCATAAAAATTGTTTTAGAATTGGCATTAAAGCAGTAAGGTGAAGACCAATATTCACAATTAGGGTAGAGATGATTCTTCCTCTGAGTCAGGAGACAAGGGACAAAAATGATGGAAGATACAAAAATTGTTGGCAGATCAGAAAGATAATATGAAGAAATTTGGACTGAACTATCTCAATCATATCAGGAATAATAAGAATCAAAATCGTTTTTCATATTAAAAAATGCATTTTACACTTTGCAGTAAAGATGGTGAATACTTGTCTTAGCCATGTCTTTTATTTTCTATATTCTGACATTTTGACATCAGAGCCTTGCTGACCCTAAAGGGACTGTCTTTCCCAGGGTTATCCAATTCCTAATAAAGATATTCCTAGATATAGATAGGGAAAAGCCAGTGAGGTTGCTTTTCAAATACAAAGCAATCAGTCCAGAGCCCAGACCCCAGCTGTCTGTTTTATCAGGCTCTCATCCACCTGCCCTAAGTACCACAGGGACAGATACTAGACAACTAGGAATAGCCCCTATGCCTCAGAGCCCACTGAAATTATTCAGCTTAGCTCAGCCCAAGTCTGTTCACCCTGTCTCACCTGTATTCTCCTGCAGAAACCACTAAAAAGATTCCTGCTCACAATTTCTCCCTCTCCCTCTGCCTCCTGACTGCTTTCTTCTCCTTTCCATGAGGTCCCCTGTGGTGTTAGGTGGCCCCTCTGCTGTGATCAACAAACCAGCTTTCCATGGAAATCATCACTTGATCTCTTAGCCTTACCATAGGCCAAGCTAATCTTAATATGGATATTATTTCCAACTGGTTTTTACCTTTATTGATCATTTCCCATTGTGGAATTTATCCTCTTCCCAGGATTCTTCCCTCTACTCATTTAAATGTATTATTTCCTTCCTTCTAACCACCCACAAAAGGACACTGATCAAGGCTTCCATCTGGCCAGCTGCCTGAAGTACACTTTCACAAGGTACTCTGTACATGAATCGCCATTCTCAAGATCAGAGATTTTTCTTGAGAATAGCATTTGGTGTATAACACTATTAAATATTCCCCTATTAGTACATCTGTTTCTGTCTAAAAATGATTTTCTCTCATTCTGCATTCCTACCCCATCAATGCCTATTACAAAATGTAAGCATTACATAAGTCCATATTTACTTGTTAGAATCTAAATTTTAATTTTAACTGTTTAAAACATTTATTCAGTGGGTAGCTTATAAAAATTAGATAAAATTATCATTTATTATTTTCTGTTACTATGAATCTCCAGTATAATCTTTTTTTATATGTCATTCTTATTGCCTGCCATAATATTTTCTTTTACTCTCTGTCCTGAAAATATTACTTTAAAGCTTTCTTAATCAAGTTAGAGCATTTTTTGGAATCACAATTCCCTTGGGATTTTTTTAAAAGTTCTTTGTCCCTTTTCAGGGGACCAAATATAATTATTGTAAGAATATCCTTTTCAAAAGTTTTAATTCATAGAATGTTGATTTCCTTTAAAGGAAATCTCAATCAGAGCCCTTATATATAAAATAT
>NW_019157587.1:0-2266 GCF_002288905.1 Enhydra lutris kenyoni | reverse complement strand
CACTGAGCAAGGATTAGTGATAACACTTTCAATGGCTTCCTTCCTTTTTAAGGTCTGGTTATTCCTTGTTGGTCACAGGTGATTATCATAAAAAAAGACACCCACCCACACACATGGGGCAGGGTGGTCCAATTTGTTCCCTTATCTCTGGTTTCCACACATCTCCACATTTCTGGGGATTTCTGTGAGGCTGATAACAGAGCCCCCAATCTATCTCTCCCTACCTAGCCCTGCCCGTCCCTTACTCATCACAAATGAGGTTTCAAAGATTTCAAAGAGAATATCTGTTTCTTGTGATTAAATCCACAAGCATCCTTTGAGAAGAAAAGGAATGTTTTTGCTTTTTTCCTTCCTTCCATGCATAAACTCACAATTATTAGAAACACAGGAGAGAGTAATCTCCTGAAAGAACACAGTTATGAATGTAAGACAACTGAAAACAAAGAGTAGAGAACCAGCGTCTAGGCCATTATAAAAACCTTTAGAACTTGACAAAATAGCGCCTTGATGAAGGAGTTATTTTAAGATTCAGCATCCAAATTATTTCTGTCACCAGCCCAGTGAGAAATATCTAAAGTCTAAATTTCAAACTTGCAGGCATTTAAAAACCATATTTATTGTCTCTTTTATTGTTAGGTGCACCGAGGTATACAAAAATTCAAAATTCAGGAGTCTTAAGTTATTTTCTGCAAGTCTGATGGATTGGATCTGAGTACAGACAGTGACCCAAATGGAGACGCTGTGTCTGTGTCTTGGCTCATTTCCTTACGCCGACAGAGTCATGTCCCCGCTTGATGGTGCTTCAGGGATGCTCGAGTCTCTCTGAGGCAGGGCCGCTGGGAAGCCGCAGGTGGTTGCTTCATGGTAGAGTCTGAGGAACATGGCAGCTTGTGAGAAGGGCACAAGTGCAGGAGAAAGAGCATTCTGGAAGGTTCCCAACAGCTTTTTTGAAAGGCATAAGCATCCCTCACGTGTCAGCCCTGGAGTATCTGGGTGCTGTTCATTCACACGGGAATGAAAGCAGCCCGAGTTCCGTCTCCAGCAAGCTTGGGCTGTTCAGAGCATGGTTGCTTGAAGATCCTCAGTAGGTGCCCCATCATACCCACCAAAACCCTGGCTCCCGCTGAACTCCCCTCCGCAGCTGTTGCCTCTCCTGGGCCCATTGTGGAAATTGAGGAGAGTGAGAATAATCTGCAATGGTGAGATTCATCCGTGTGGAGCTGACTTCAGGTGGGAGTGCAGTGTTGTTGGTTTATTTGATATCTCACCCCTAATACATAGAGGAATATTACATTTTCCCCAAAGTTTGCATAGCCGAGGGGATTTCTCATACATTGTGGCATTTTCTCCTATTCACACATGCATCCATTCCAACCCCACCCCCCGACCCCCACCCCATATAACACCTCCTCAAATAAACAGACCAGACCACGAAGAGGAGACCAAAGGGGAGAAAGAGATGGAAGGCTCATTGCTTATATCTGGAAATACCCGTCATCCAGACCATCTTCTGCTTGGGGCTACCACAGGCCCCTATTACACACTATTGTAAAATTATTCAATCCTTGCAGGAAAACCCAGAAGAAACTTCAATTTCATATCTGTTAGCCCTGTTATTTTTCCTGATGTTCTTGATTTTTTTAAAAGCAAATATGTCTAATACATTGTGGGGAGAAGCCCCCTAACTTATTCAGATGCCTGATTTATAAACACTTCTTCAGTCTTTTTTACATTTTAATAGTAGAAACAAATCTCGGAACCACTGTCATCTGATGGGTCTACTTTCTTATGCTATACAAGTACGTAATTTGGGCTCCTGTCATGTTATGTTCATAACATAAATGTTTTGGAAAGATCCCCGTTAGTAACTGGGGTATGGTTTAGCCAGCGTATTATATGGTAGAATGGTCAGGGGTCCCGAGTGCCCTTGTCGTACTCTGACAAACACCATCTTCCATTGACGCTCTCAAGGCAAGGACAGGAAATACTGATCCCACTCTGGGAAAGTTGACCTGAACTTTTGGGTTAGGTTGGAACTCTTAGTAGGGCTTCCATGTTCCCCTACATCTACTCATTGGTGCTGTTTCTGTACCAATGAGTTCAAGAAAGGCCCAGGGAATGACTCCGGTGGCCATACGTTTAGTTCCACATACAAAGGGAAAGATCAATGGGCAAGACTATTACTGTGTTAAGGTTTGGGGCCCTCTGAATAGCAAATGTTGATGCAGACTAGTCAGATAAGTAACTGGCCCTCAGTGTGTCAGGG
>NW_019157586.1:0-2267 GCF_002288905.1 Enhydra lutris kenyoni | reverse complement strand
AGGCCCAGTGATGCTGTTTGGTTCTGCAGGTCCCATCCTGGAGGGCATGTGGTCACGGCTTTGGGAACCAAGTCTTCAGACAGCAACTCGGGGAAGAATTAGGAGCGAAGATATGGCATGCCCGATCTGCGGACCCTGAAAGCAGCTCCTCAGGATTTGAAATTCGGATACCTGGGAGCAGTAGAGCAGGCTTTTCCGTCTGGACTCTATATCCAGGATGGCCTCGGAATGATAGGGTTGATACATGGTTCCATGCTAGATTCTTACTATCTGGGGTTTTTCCCCTGCTCCCAAGAGTTTGCTGTCTTTCTGGGGAAAGGAAGAGTGCTGTTTTCCAAGTCAGGGGTCCCGCCCAAACAAGAATTCCAGAGTGGGTTTGTGGGTCACGTGGCCTGGACAACCCCACCATGGGTTAGGATTTGGGCCAAGAGGCACGAGAGGCCTGCTCTCTGGTTTCCTGGTCCAGCCCCCAACATGGTTGCTTTAAAGGGTTTCAGGCTGAGGGACACAATGCCTTCTTGTGCCAAGCTTCCCCTCCTGAGTGGGCGTGGTCTCATGGGCCATGTAGCTGGCTCCCACTCTAGAGTAGTAAAACCATCTCAACATCCACTTCTTGCCATGAGGAATGTGGAGTCCTCTGCTTTGATTCAGGTTCCCCCATAGGCAGGGATTTGCGCTACCTTCTGGGGCCTGATACCTGCATAGCCAGGTTCGCTGGAGATGACGGGCTCTGACCAAGACAGAGCCCACCTGCAGGATATGGGTCGCGCTATGTGGCTGGCTGACAGGAAGACGGGGCTCGGGTTGTGTCAGACAGAGCATCTGTTCTCAGGGCGGCCTATGATATCAGGTTGTCCTTGAGGGCCATGATGCTGGACACTCATCTGGGGATTCTGGGCAGACCCGTAGGGCATTTCTTCCTTCCAGTCGGCAGGCAGAAGGCAGCTTTGTTTTTCTAGAATTCCCAATATGGATGGCCTGCTGCCAACGTGTGTGATGATTGAAGACTGAAAACAAAGCTATGGTTATGTTCAGTGCCGAGGGCATAACACTTCCAATGTGCATCGTCTGTTTCGAGATCTCAAGCACCTGGGGACGTTCGAGTGTGAGATGTCTGCTCACGCTGCAATTTGTATCTATGATGGCCAAGGAATGCTCGTGTGGCCTCAAGAATCCTTGGCGGCCTTCCCAAGCTGGGGCTTGTGAACTGCTCCAAACATCAAGATGTCCTTCAGCGGGACAGGGGTAGTCCAGTTAGAGGGCTCCAGGGTCCCCATATGGAAAGATTCGATAGCAGAGCTCTCCGAATGGATGCCTGGAAAATCCACCTCCGTTACCCCTGAAGCCTAGGAACAGGGCAGCTTTGATCCAGTGGCTCTGCTTCGCAGTTCCAAGGGATCTGAGTTGACGGAGGTTCTCAGTCTGACGGGTCACAATGCTGCTGGTGTCCAGGGAGACCTTAGAATGTGGCGGTAGCTCTGGGGCCATGCAGGAACCTCCTAGCCTGTGGGTGGGACCCCGTTCCCAAGAGCAAAGTTTCCTTCTCGGAACCAGAGGGGTTCTTCTGTATGGCTCAGGGACCCAACTATGGACCATATGTTGGTTTTCCAGACAAGGCGGGAGGGACAGAGGTCTGAAAATCTAAGGTAGGCTTTGGATGAGGTCCTAGGGGCATGTCAGGTTGAATCTTCGGACCCAGGCCCATTTACATGCTTAAATGGAGGTAGGTGCTGACGGTGTCTCATAGTGCGCATTACTACCAGAGCGGTCTATGAAATTGGCGTGGGATCAGGTGCCTTGCAGAATTCTCCCATTCTGGATGGTTTGGGCAACTGAAACGTGCAGAGTTTCCTCAGGAGAGTAGGCCCAGTGATGCGGTGTGGTTCTGGGAGTCCCAACCTGGAGGGCATGAGGTCAAGGCTTTGGGAACAAAGTCTTCAGACAGCAACTCGGGGAAGAATTAGGGGCGAGGTTATGGCAGGCCCGATGTTCAGACCCTGTAAGCAGCACTTCAGGATTTGAAATTCGGGTGCCTGGGAGGCAGTAGCAGACGCTTTTCTCACTGGACTGTATACCTAGGATGGTCTCGGTATGGACGGGTGAGCACATGGGTCCGTGGGATATTCTCCCTTTCTGGGGATTCTGCCAGGCTCCCAAGAGTTTGGTGTTCTTCTGGGGGAATGGAGGAGTGCTCTTTTCCATCTCAGGCGTCCTGCCCAAACAGGGATTCCAGAGACAGGTTGTGGGTCACGTGGCCTGGACAACCC
>NW_019157585.1:0-2267 GCF_002288905.1 Enhydra lutris kenyoni | reverse complement strand
AAGGGCAGGGTTTTGCACTACCTTCTGGGGTCAGATACCTGCATACCCAGGTTGGATGGAAATAACGGGCTCGGGCCAAGGCAGTTCCCACTAGCAGGATATGGGTCCCGCTATCTGGCTGGGCGGCAGGAGATTGGGTCTCGGGTTTGTTACTCAGAGCATTAGTTCACAGGTCGACCAATGATATCAGGGTGCCCTTGAGGGTTGTGTGGTTGGACGCTCATTTGGGGTTTTGGGCAGACGTGTAGGACATTTCTTCTTTCTGTTGGCCAGGTAGAAGGCAGCTTTGTGACTCCAGAATTTCCAAGGTGGTGGGCCTGCCTGCAAAGCCTGTGAGGATCGAAATCTGAAAACACAAGCTATGGTTATGTTCAGTACCGAGGGCATGACAGTTCCAATGTGCAGCAGCTGTTTCAAGATCTCCAGCCCCTGAGGATGGGCTAGGGTGAGATGTCTGCTCACACAGGAATTTGTATCCATGATGGCCAACGAATGCTCGGGTGGCCCCAAGAAGCCTTGGAGGCTTATCCAACCTGGAGCTTGTGAGCTGCTCCAAACCACAAGGTGTCCTTCTGCGGGACAGGGGAAGTAAGCTTAGAGGTCTCCCACATGGAAAGATTCCCTGGAAACCCCAACTCGCGTTACCACAGCAGCCAAGGAAGAGGGCAGCTTTGATCTGCTGCCTCTGGTTCGAAGTTCCAAGGGATCTGCCTTGAGAGAGGTTCTCAGTCTGACGGTTCACAATGCTGCTTGGTGTCCAGGGAGACCTTAGAATGTGGCTGTGGCTCTGGGGCCATGCAGGAATCTCCTAGGCTGAGGGTTGGTCCCCGTTCTCAAGAGCAAAGTTTCCTTCTCGAGACCAGAGGGATTCTATTGCCTGGCTAGGGGCCACACTTTTGGCCATAAGTTGGTTTTCCAGAACAGGCCTGAAGGACAGAGGCCTGAAAACCGAAGCTAGTTATTGGATGACGTTCTAGGGGCATGTCAGGTTAAATCTTCAGACTCAGGTCCATTGACGTGCGTTTCTATCTGCAGGTAGGTGCTGAAGGTGTGTCAGTCAGACTGCGCATTTTTTCCAGAGCAGCCTATGAAACTGGTGTGGGTTCAGGTGCCTTAAAGGTATCTCCCATTCTGGAAGGTTTGGGCAACTGACTTGTGCAGAGTTCCCTCGGGAGAGCAGGCCCAGTGATGCTGTTTAGTTCTGGAGGTCCCATCGTGGAGGGCAAGTGGTCACGGCTTTGGGAACCAAGTCTGAAGACACCAACTCGGGGAAGAATTAGGAGCGAAGTTATGGCAGGACCGATCTGCAGACCCTGAAAGCACCTCCTCAGGATTTGAAATTCGGATGCCTGAGAGCAGTAGCAGAGGCTTTTCTGTCTGGACTCTATATCCAGGATGGCCTCGGAATGATAGGGTTGCTACGTGGGTCCATGGGAGGTTCTTCTTATCTGGGGATTTTCCCCGGCTCCCAAGAGTGTGCTGTCTTTCTGGGGGAAGGGAAGAGTGCTGTTTTCCACGTCAGGGGTCCCGCCGAAACAAGGATTCCTGAGTGGGGTTGTGGGTCACGTGGCCTGGACAAACCCACCAAGCGTTAGGATTTGGGCCAAGAGGCACGAGAGGCCTGCTCTCTGGCTTCCTGGTCCAGACCCCTACAGGGTGTGCTTTAAAGGGGTCTCAGGCTGAGGGCCCCAATGCCTGCTTGTGCTCAGCTGCCCCTCCTAAGTGTGCGTCGTCTCATGGGCCATGTAGCTGGCTCCCACTCTAGAGTACTACAACCATCTCCACATCCACATTCCTGCCATGAGGAATGAGGAGTACTCTGCTGTGATTGAAGTTCCCCCATAGGCAGGGATTTGCGCTACCTTCTGGGGTCAGATACCTGCATACCCAGGTTCGCAGGAGATGACGGGCTCTGACCAAGACAGAGGACACCTACAGGATATGGTTCGCGCTATGTGTCTGGCTGACAGGAGGCCGGGGCTCGGGCTGTGTCAGACAGAGCATCAGTTCACAGGGCGGCCTATGATATCAGCGTGCACTTGAGTGCAATACTGCTGGACCCTCATCTGGGGATTCTGGGCAGACACGTAGGGCATTTCTTCCTTCCGGTGGGCAGGTAGAAGGCAGCTTTGTTTTTCCAGAATTCCCAATATGGATGGCCTGCTGGCAAAGTGTGTGAGGATGGAAGTCTGAAAACAAAGCTATGCTTATGTTCAGTGCCGAGGCCATAACAGTTCCAATGTGCAGCGTCTGTTTTGAGATCTCAA
>NW_019157584.1:1212-2267 GCF_002288905.1 Enhydra lutris kenyoni | reverse complement strand
CTAGCCTTTGGTACTGCCTCTTGTTCTTTTTATTTGTGGTGAATTTTCCCGCCTTGTCATTTTGTCCTGACAAGAGTATATGAAGGAGCAAATAAAATACTAAAAGGGTGGCAACAACCCCAGGAAAATATGCTTTAGCCAAATCAGAAGAGATCCCAAATCGTGAGGGGGGAGAAAAGGGGTAAAAAGGTTCAGAAAGAAAGAAAAAAAAAGAAACAAAAAAAGAAAACCAATAAAGAAAAAAATATAAAAAGGAAAAAAGTATGTATATATATTAGATAAAGTAGTTAGAAAACGTTAAAAAAGAAAAGGGTAAAAGTTTAAAAAATTTAGCAGAAGAAGAGAAAAAAATTGAAAAAGAAAAAAAATTAAATTAACTGCAAGGCTAAAGAATCATGGGGAGAAAGCCATGAGTTCGTGCTTTGCTTTCACCTCCTCTGGAATTCCGCTGCTCTCCTTGGTATTGAAACTGCTCTCCTTGGTAGGTGAACTTGGTTCTGGCTGGGTTTCTTGTTGATCTTCTGGGGGAGGGGCCTTTTGTAGTGATTCTCAAGTGTCTTTGCCCCAGGCGGAGTTGCACTGCCCTTATCAGGGGCCGGGCTGAGTAATCCGCTAGGGTTTGCTTTCCGGAGCTTTTTTTCCTTGAGCACTTTCCGTAGAGTTCCAGAGGTCGGGAATGAAGATGGCGGCCTCCCTGTCTCCAGCCCGGAGGAGCCAAGAGCCCGGGGGCCCCACACCTCAGTGCGCCCTCAGAGAACAGCGCCCAATTACTGCCGTCACCCTGCCAGCAGCCGCGCTCTGAGCTGACCGAGCCTGCGACCAGTTCAAGGTAACCCCGAGCTTAGAGCTCACTTCTCGGCTCTGTCTCTGTAGCTGGCTTCCCCGTTCTAATACCTGTAAGCTCTGCGACACTCAGACACTCCCGATTCTTCTGTGACCCTGCGGGACCTGAGGCCACGCTGACCCCGCGTGGGCTTCAACCCGGTTAAGCCTCTGGAGCGATGTCCCTCAGTGGAACAGACTTTTAAAAGTCCCGATTTTATGCTCCGTTGCTC
>NW_019157584.1:0-1154 GCF_002288905.1 Enhydra lutris kenyoni | reverse complement strand
CACGGTCTATCTTCCTGTCGCTTTGGATTCACTTCTCCGCCAGTCCTACCTTTCAGAAAGTGGTTGATTTTCTGTTTCTAGAATTGCTGTTCTTCTCTTTGATCTCCTGTTGGATTTGTAGGTGTTTGCAATCTTTAGATAAGCTATCTAGCTGATCTCCCGCTACCTGAAGTAGTCTCAGCCTGCTACTTCTCCGCCATATTGACTCCTTCCTTGTTCCTAGGACTTCTAATAGTATGTTGAACAAGAGTGGTGAGAGTGGGCATCCTTGTCGTGTTCCTGATCTCAACGGGAAAGCTGCAAGCTTTTCCCATTGAGTATGATATTTGCTGTGGGTCTTTCATAGACAGATTTTATGAAGTTCAGGAATGTTCCCTCTATCCCTATACTTTGAAGCATTTTAATCAGAAACAGATGCTGGATTTTGTCAAATGCTTTTTCTGCATCTATTGAGAGGACCATGTAGTTCTTCTTTCTTCTCTTATTAATTTGTTCTATCACTCTCATTGATTTGCGAATGTTGAACCATCCTTGTAGCCCAGGGATGAATGGTAATGGTGAATAATCTTTTTAATGTGCTGTTGGATCCTGTTTGCTAGGATCTTGTTGAGAATCGTAGCATCCATATTCATCAGTGATATTGGTGTGAAATTCTCCTTTTTGGTGTGGTCTTTGCCTGGTTTGGGGATCAGGGTAATGCTGGCTTCATAGAAAGAGTCTGGAAGTTTTCCTTCTGCTTCTATTTTTTGAAACAGCTTCAGGAGAATAGGTGCTATTTCTTCTTTGAATGTTTGGTAGACTTCCCCAGGGAATCCGTCAGTTCCTGGGCTCTTGTTTTTTGGGAGGTTTTTGATTACTGCTTCAATCTCGTTACTACATATTGGTCTATTCAGGTTGTCAATTTCTTCCTGGTTCAATTTTGGGAGTTTATAATTTTCCAGGAATGCATCCATTTCATCCAGGTTGCTTAGGTTATTGGCATATAACTGTTGATAATAACTTCTGACGATTGTTTCCATTTCCTTGGTGTTAGTTGTTATCTCTCCCTTTTCATTCATAATTTTATTAACTTGTGCTTTCTCTCTTTTCTTTTGGATTAGTGTGACCAATGGTTTATCGATCTTATTGATTCTTTCAAAAAACCAGCTTCTAGT
>NW_019157583.1:0-2268 GCF_002288905.1 Enhydra lutris kenyoni | reverse complement strand
GAAAACCTAAGCTAGGTTTTGGATGATGTCCTAGGGGCATGTCAGGTGGAATCTTCGGACTCTGGCCCATTGACGTGCGTGTCTTCCTGGAGGTAGGTGCTGACGGTGTCTCATACTGTGCCTTTTTTCCAGAGCGGCCTATGAAATTGGGGTGGGTTCAGGTGCCTTGCAGGTTTCTCCCATTCTGGATGGTTTGGGCACCTGAGACGGGCAGAGTTCCTCGGGAGAGCAGGCCCAGTGATGCGGTGTGGTTCTGGGGGTCCCATCCTGGAGGGCATGTGGTCAATGCTTTGGGAACGAAGTCCCCAGACAGCAACTCGGGGAAGAATTAGTGGCGAGGTTATGGCAGGCCCGAAGTGCAGACCCTGAAAGCAACTCCTCAGGATTTGAAATTTGGGTGCCTGGGAGGCAGTAGCAGAGGCTTTTCTCTCTGGACTGTATACCTAGGATGGTCAGGAATGGACGGGTGAGCACACGGGTCTATGGGATATTCTCCCTTTCTGGGGATTCTGCCAGGCTCCCAAGAGTTTGGTGTTTTTCTGGGGAAGGGAAGAGTGCTGTTTTCCATCTCAGGGGTCCTGCCCAAACAGGGATTCCAGAGATGGGTTGTGGGTCACGTGGCCTGGAAAACCCCACCAAGGGTTAGGCTTTGGGTCTAGGGGCACAATAGGTTCTCTCGGTGGGATCCTGGTCCAGTCCGGACATGCAGTGCTTGAAAGGGGTCTCAGTCGAAGAGTCACAATGCCTGTTTGTGCCCAGTTACCCTCCTGAGTTGGCGTGGTCTCATGGGCCATGCAGGTGGCTCCCACTCTGAAAGTAGTACAACCATATCAACATCCACTTTCCTGCCATGGGGAAGGAGGAGTACTCTGTTGTGCTTCAGGTACCCACACGGGCAGGGTTTTGCACTACCTTCTAGGGTCAGATACCTGCATACCCAGGTTGGATGGAAATAACGGGCTCGGGCCAAGGCAGTTCCCACCTGCAGGATATGGGTCCCGCTATCTGGCTGGCCTACAGGAGATTGGGTCTCGGGCTGTGTTACACAGAGCATTAGTTCACAGGGCCACCTATGATATCAGGGTGCCCTTGATGGCCGTGTGTTTGGACGCT
The DNA here is from genome assembly GCF_002288905.1 of Enhydra lutris kenyoni. Classification (NCBI taxonomy): domain Eukaryota; kingdom Metazoa; phylum Chordata; class Mammalia; order Carnivora; family Mustelidae; genus Enhydra; species Enhydra lutris. The sequence goes on along the minus strand of NW_019157583.1, from coordinate 1,155 downwards.
CATTTGGGGTTTTGGGCAGACCTGTAGGACATTTATTCTTTCTGTTGGCCAGGTAGAAGGCAGCTTTGTGACTCCAGAATTCCCAAGGTGGAGGGCCTGCTGGCAAAGCTTCTGAGGATCGAAATCTGAAAACACAAGCTATGGTTATGTTCAGTGCCGAGGGCATGACAGTTCCAATGGGCAGCAGCTGTTTCAAGATCTCTGCACCTGAGGATGGGCCAGGTTGAGATGTCTGCTCACACTGGAATTTGTATCCATGATGGCCAACAAATACTCGGGTGGTTTCAAGAAGCCTTGGAGGCTGATCCAAGCTGGAGCTTGTGAGCTGCTCCAAACCACAAGGTGTCCTTCTGCGGGACAGGGGAAGTCAGCTTAGAGGTCTCCCACATGGAAAGATTCGACAGCAGAGCTCTCCGAATGGATGCCTGGAAACCCCACCTCGCGTTACCACAGCAGCCAAGGAACAGGGCAGCTTTGTTCCGCTGCCTCTGGTTCGAAGTTCCAAGTGAATTGAGTTGACAGAGGTTCTCAGTCTGACGGGTCACAATGCTGCTAGGTGTCCAGGGAGACCTTATATGTGGCTGTGTATCTGGGTCCATGAAGGAATCTCCTAGGCTGAGGGTTGGTCCCCGTTCTCAAGAGCAAGGTTTCCTTCTCGAGACCAGAGAGATTCTATTGTATGGCTAGGGGCCACACGTTGGGCCATAAGTTGGTTTTCCAGATGACGCCTGAGGGACGGAAGACTGAAAAACTAAGCTAGGTATTGGATGAGGTTCTAGGGGCATGTCAGGTTCAATCTTCAGACTCAGGTCCATTGACGTGCGTTTCTTACTGCAGGTAGGTGCTGAAGGTGTGTCAGTCAGACTGCGCATTTTTTCCAGAGCAGCCTATGAAATTGGTGGGGGTCAGGTGCCTTGAAGGTTTCTCCCATTCTGGAAGGTTTGGGCAACTGAGATGTGCAGACTTCCCTCCGGAGAGTAGGCCCAGTGATGCTGTTTGATTCTGGAGGACCCATCCTGGAGGGCATGTGGTCACGGCTTTGGGAACCAAGTCTTCAGAGAGCAACTCGGGGAAGACTTAGGAGCAATGTTATGGCAGGCCCGATGTGCAGACCCTGAAAGCAGCTCCTCAGAATTTGCAATTCGGATGCCTGGG
>NW_019157582.1:0-2268 GCF_002288905.1 Enhydra lutris kenyoni | reverse complement strand
CCTGACACCCAGTACCTCCCATGGATGGGAGCATCAGACTGTCGGAAAGACTCAGCCTCTCTCTGGCTATTCAATACCTTCTGAGACAGAGAAACCGGCATGGTCCCTAGAGGCCATTCCCGCCCTCTTTGCCCGGCCAGGCCAAAAACTCAGGGCCTCAGGAGGCTCCTGAATCCCGCCCTCCCACATCCCTTGGAGGAACCCATATCTGTATTGCCAGATCCCTCCTACCTCATCCCCAAGACATAACCCTAACCCTAGCATAACCCTCACCTGTCTCCCAGGTCGGGTGCCCAGTCTTCTCCTGGTTCCCAAACTCTCCCGATGGGGGAACCCTGAGCTACAATGCACAATTGCTCTTGCTTCCAATAGGAAAGCTTGTCCTTTCCAAAGGAGTAGTACCCGGAGAGCAGGAGAAAGCTGCATGCATTCCTTGGGCCCCAGCCACGTAGGGCGCCCAGCAGGACCACGAAGCAGGACTCTGACGATCCTGCAGGCAGAAGCCCTCCACTCAGCCCTGGGGAGAGGCCACCTCAGCGCGGGCAGATCGGGCCTGCCATGCCCCGCCGGCCTAACCCTAACCCTAGGGTGCTTCTTCAGATTCCCGTCCCCAGTGGCCAGGCCCTGGATCCCTCCCCTTTGGGGTCTCCTACACAACGAAGGACTCAGGGTGCCACCCATGAGGAAAGTGTGCCATTTGGCCCTGGGCAGGACCCTCGTGGCGGGAGAAACCTGCCAGCCCCGTACAGCCACCCACACATGCCGTGGAGCCCCACACCACAATCCCGGAGCCTGTTGGGCTGACGGAGCTACGCTGTCAACTGAGCCCTGGGGTGAGCTCCACTCGGCCCTGACTAATCAGGTCTGCCATTCTCTGAGAGCCACACCGTAACGCCAGCTTGGGTGTTCAGGCTCTGGATCAAGAGGCCTGACACCCAGTACCTCTCATGGATGGGAGCATCAGACTGGCGGAAAGACTCAGCCTCTCTCTGGCTATTCAATACCTTCTGAGACAGAGAAACCGGCATGGTCCCTAGAGGCCATTCCTGCCCTCTTTGCCCGGCCAGTAGAAAACTCAGGGCTTCAGGAGCCTTGTGAATCCCGCCCTCCCTCAGCCCTTGGAGGATCCCATATCTGTATTGCCAGATCCCTCCTACCTGGTCCCCTAGACATAACCCTACCCCTAGCATAACCCTCACCCGTCGCCCAGGTCGGGTGCCCAGGCTTCCGTCCTCAGAAGCCTGGTTCCAAAACTCTCCGGAAGGGGGAACCCTGAGCTGCAATGCACAATTGCTCTTGGTTCCAAAAGGAAAGGTTGTCCTTTCCAAAGAAGGTGTACCCGGAGAGCAGGAGAAAGCGACATGAATTCCTTGGGCCCCAGCCAAGTTGGGCGACCAGCAGGACCACGAAGCAGGACTCTGACGATCCTGCAGGCACAAGCCCTCCCCTCAGCCCTGGGGATAGGCCACCTCAGCGTGGGCATTACGGGCCTGCCATGCCCTGCCGGCCTAACCCTAACCCTAGGGTGCTTCTTCAGATTCCCGTCCCCGGTGGCCAGGCCCGGGAGCCCTCCCGTTTGGGGTCTCCTACACAACGAAGGACTCATGGTGCCACCCAGGAGGAAAGTGTGCCATTTGCCCCTGGGCAGGACCCTCGTGGCTGGAGAAAACTGCCAGCCCCGTACAGCCACCCACACCTGCCGTGGAGCCCCACACCACAATCCCGGAGCCTGTTGGGCTGCCGGAGCTACGTTGTCAACTGAGCCCTGGGGTGAGCCCGACTCGGCCCTGAGTAATCAGGTCTGCCATTCTCCCAGAGCCACACTGTAACCCCAGCCTGGGAGTTCAGGCTCTGGACCCCAGAGGCCTGACAACCAGTATATCACATGGATGGGAGCATCAGACTGTCGGAGAGATTCAGCCTCTTCGTGGCTATTCAATACCTTTGAGACAGAGAAATCGGCATGGTCCCCTGAGGCCATTCTCGCCCTCTTTGCAAGGGAAGGCCAATAACTCAGGGCCTCAGGAGCCTTCTGAATCCCGCCCTCCCTCAGCACTTGGAGGAACCCATATCTGTATTGCCAGATCCCTCCTACCTCGTCCCCAAAACATAACCCTACCCCTAGCATAAACCTCACCCATTGCCCAGGTCAGGTGTCCAGGCTTCCGTCCTCAGAAGCCTGGTTCCGAAACTCTCCCGAAGGGGGAACCCTGAGCTGCACTGCACAATTGCTCTTGGTTCCAATAGGAAAGGTTGTCCTTTCCAAAG
>NW_019157581.1:0-2269 GCF_002288905.1 Enhydra lutris kenyoni | reverse complement strand
TTGTGTGGGGTGCAGGCCAGGAATTTGATTTGGAAAGCTCCCCGAGAGCTCTCCCTTATGCAAAGCAATAGTCCGTGGGATTTCAAGGGGGTGGTTCTGGAACTTGACTCCACATTAGAAGCACCTGCAGAGTCTAAAGATCCCAGTGCCCAATCTGGCACCCAGAACAATTAAATCAGAACGTCTGTTCGTGGACCCAAGCTCCCAGCATGTTCTCTAGCTCCCTGGGTGACCCCAACATGACGCCAACGTGCAGTGGTTCTCAATCCACTGAACTGAAGGAATTCAGAGGTGATAAGAGGACAGGCCAGAGTGACCTAAGAATGTTTCTGCAGGAGATGGGATCTGAGCCATGGCTTCAATAAGGAGCAGAAAAGAGGAAAGGAATTTGAGGGTGGAGAAGTCTGTAAGGACACATTTGGCTCAGGCAAAAGATTGATCCTGAGAAATAAGGCCGGGAGCGTTGGGCAGGGCCTGATTTCACGGGGCCCAGAATGTCAGACAAGGGGGTTAGCTTAATCCTAAGAGATGGTCATAGAAGATCTTGAGCAAGGCGGTGACTGCTTTAAGATTTGGGGGAAGATAAATCTGAGAGTAGAGAGCAAGTTTAGAGAGGAGCCAGCGGGACCAAATAAGAGATTATTAAAGATTTTCTAAAGTGATAAGATCTAGTAATGGAGAGGGTGCAGAGAGACAGGCATTCTCACATGCCTGCTGCTGGGTTTATAAATTAACACAGCTTTTCCAGAAGGCAGGGCAGCCCTAGCCTTTAGGATGCCTTTGTGAGAATTGGAGCAAGATGTCCCTACCTCCACGAAGACACAATCCCATGCCACAGAGCACGACTCAGCGAGAAGAGCTGAAGCTAGATTTTCAACCCCGTCCTATTGTCCTTGACACTGACCCCCCATGAGGGACAACCTATCTGCAGCAGCCCTCCTACTGGGGGAGTTGTGGGACTGCCTATCACTGGCCCCTGCTATGGTCACCAAACACGGAACATATAGGGACTGCTCCTACCCTAGAACAGGTTCATCGCAGAGCTACACGTATCTTGAAGTACCCAAGAAAGTAGCGAGGGTTCCGGAGGAACTCAGATCAGGACAGAACACATCAGTGGCAAGCGTCATTGATCACCTGTCCGGCAGATATTCCCTCTTTAGCCTTGACTCAGAACCCTGCTTTTCCCATACAGCAGTGTGCCCAGTACCAAGGACAACTCAGGATGGGTCTAAGCCATTCTTGCTCATTGCTGTCCCCTTTGCCAGCGATCGGTCCAACGAAGCATATAACCATTGTTGGAGCTATCAACAATAAGAGGATTTGCCTTGCCCGGAAGAGAGACGTATGTGAAGCAAAAGCCCTATTCCTGCCACCATCACCTGACCATCCACATCGTTATGTCCTGTTCGGAGGCTATGGCAAGAGGATGTGTTGGAGTGGCGACGGCTACCTTAAAACCGTGATGAATCTCAGATTCTCGGAGATCCTGAGCCAAGAGAATCCCTGAGATTCCGACTCAGGGCTCTGACCTTGCTGAACAGCTTAACTAATCCTGGAACCACTTACCCCAGAACTCATGTTTTGTGAAATAATGAAATCCCTTCACAGTTTGAGTTCCCGTTGTTCAGGTAACAGTATCACTCACAGCTGAATGCATTTTAACATTCTAAACATGCGAAAATTGATTTGTTCAACAGGAACCTAATGAGCTCCTACTTGATGCCAGGGATTTAAAGATGGATGAGTTTCCAGCCCTCTGGGAGCTTAAATTCTAGAGGGAAAGACAGACAGTTAAAACAAATAAACCCACAGGACAAGTGCTCAAGCAGAAGTAAGAATAAAGGACAGCGGGATGACAGAAGGCAAAATAAAATGCCTTGGTCTGAGAATAAGAGAATATATAGATGGTGTTTTGTTTTAGACATCAGCTTCAAGGGCTATCCAGGTGAAGATGTGTGCGATGCTGTGGGCAGGCAGGAGGTCTGAATTAAACATAGAAACCTGGGAGGTATCAGTGGAAAGCCAGCAGTTGAAGTCATGGGAGACATTCGCATCTCTCAGTATATCCGTCAAGGATGCTTTCGGCAGCTTCAGAATGTGACTAGCAGGACCAGCCCAGGATGGCTACGTTCATTGCCTTGACTCCGGGCAACATGGCTGTGATTAAGCCCATGGACCCCTCTCTCCAAGTTCACAAGACAGATGCTGCAGCTTTTAGCACTGTATCCTCATAGCTTTTGTTTTTTCTTTTGATTTTTTTTTTTTT
>NW_019157580.1:353-2269 GCF_002288905.1 Enhydra lutris kenyoni | reverse complement strand
CAGAATCCCCAGAAAGGGAGAATATCCCATGGACGCATGTGCTCACCGTCCATTCCGAGACCATCCTAGGTATACAGTCCAGAGAGAAAAGCCTCTCTACTGCCTCCCAGGCACCCGAATTTCAAATCCTGAGGAGCTGCTTTCAGGGTCTGCACATCAGGCCTGCCATAACCTCGCCCCTAATTCTTCCCCGAGTTGCTGTCTGAAGACTTCGTTCCCAAAGCCTTGACCACATGCCCTCCAGGTTGGGAGCCCCAGAACCACACCGCATCACTGGACCTGCTCTCCCGATGAAACTCTGCCTTCTCAGTTGCCCAAACCATCCAGAATGGGAGACACCTGCAAGGCAACTGAACGCACCCCAATTTCAGAGGCCGCTCTGGAAAAAAGGCGCTTTATGAGACACCGTCAGCACCTACCTCCAGGAAGACCCGCAGGTCAATAGGCCTGAGTCCGAAGATTCAACCTGACATGCCCCTAGGACCTCATCCAAAACCTAGCTTAGGTTTTCAGGCCTCTGTCCCTCCGGCCTGTTCTGGAAAACCAACATATGGCCCACCGTGTGGTCCCTGAGCCATACAGTAGAACCCCTCTGGTCCCGAAAAGGAAACTTTGCTCTTGGGAACGGGGACCCACCCACAGGCTAGGAGGATCCTGCATGGCCCCAGAGCTACCGAAACATTCAAAGGTCTCCCTGGACAACAAGCAGCATTGCGACCCGTCAGACTGAGAACCTCCGTCAACTCAGATCCCTTGGAACTGAGAAGCTAAACCACTGGATCAAAGCTGCCCTGTTCCTAAACTTCAGTGGTAACGGAGGTGGAGTTTTCAGGCATCCATTCGGAGAACTCTGCTATCGAATCTTTCCAATGGGGACCCTGTAGCCCTCTAACTGGATTTCCCCTGTCCCGCTGAAGGACACCTTGCGGTTTGGAGCAGCTCACAAGCTCCAGCTTGGGAAAGCCGCCAAGTTTCTTGAGGCCACACGAGCATTCTTTGGCCATCATGGATACACATTCCAGCGTGAGCAGATATCTCACACTCGAATGTCCTCAGGTGTGAGATCTCGAAACAAATGATGCACATTGGAACTGTGATGGCCTCGGCACTGAACATAAGCATAGCTTTGATTTCAGACTTCCATCCTCACACACCTTGCCAGCAGGCCATCCATATTGGGAATTCTGGAAAAACAAAGCTGCCTTCTCCCTGCCCACCGGAAGGAAGAAATGCCCTACGGGTCTGCCCAGAATCCCCAGATGAGGGTTCAGCAGCATGGCCCTCAAGGGCACCCTGATATCATAGGCCGCCCTGTAAACTGATGCTCTGACTGACACAGCCCGAGCCCCGGCCTCCTGTCAGCCAGCCACATAGCGCCACCCATATCCTGCAGGTGGGCTCTGTCTTGGTCAGAGCCCGTCATCTCCTGCAAACCTGGGTATGCAATTGTCTGACCACAGAAGGTAGCGCAAATCCCTGCCTATGGGGGAACCTGAATCACAGCAGAGTACTCCTCCTTCCTCATGGAAGGAATGTGGATGTTGAGATGGTTGTTCTACTCTAGAGTGGGAGCCAGCTACATGGCCCATGAGACCACGCCCACTCAGGAGGGTCAGCTGGGACCAAGCAGGCATTGTGACCCTCAGACTGAGATCCCTTTAAAGCACACACTGTGGGGGGCTGGACCAGGAATCCAGAGAGCAGACCTCTCTTGCCTCTTGGCCCAAATCCTAACCCTTGGTGGGGTTGTCCAGGCCACGTGACCTACAACCCCACTCTGGAATCCTTGTTTGGGCGGGACCCCTGACGTGGAAAAGAGCACTCTTCCCTTACCCCAGAAAGACAGCAAACCTTGGGAGCCGCGGAAATACCCCAGATAGGAAGAGCCTCCCATGGACCCATGTAGCAACCCTATC
>NW_019157580.1:0-253 GCF_002288905.1 Enhydra lutris kenyoni | reverse complement strand
ACAGAAAAGCCTCTGCTACTGCTCCCAGGCATACGAATTTCAAATCCCGAGGAGCAGCTTTCAGGGTCTGCAGCTCGGGCCTGCCATAACTTCGCTCCTAAGTCTACCCCGAGTTGCTGTCTGAAGACTTGGTTCCCTAACCGTGACCACATGCCCTCCAGGATGGGACCTCCAGAACCAAACAGCATCACTGGGCCTGCTCTCCTGAGGGAACTCTGCACATCTCAGTTGCCAAACCTTCCAGAATGGGAGA
>NW_019157579.1:0-2271 GCF_002288905.1 Enhydra lutris kenyoni | reverse complement strand
TTTATTTATTTATTTATTTATTTATTTATTTATTTATTTATTTATTTATTTATTTTTATCTATCTATTTATTTATTCACATTTTATTATTTTATGTATTCTATCTATCTATCTATCTATCTATCTATTTATTTATGAGAGGGTCAGAGGGAGAAGCACACTCCCCATGGAGCTGGGAGCCCAATATGGGACTCGCTCCTGGGACTCTGGGATCATGACCTGAGCTGAAGGCAGTTTCTTAAACAACTGAGCCACCCAGACATCACCAACTCTTATTTCTATGGATTCCTGTGACACAGACCCACACGATACCTGCAGGGTGTTGTAGGTCTTGCCATGCTTCTGTTTTTTGCTGAACCCTTCCCAAAAAAGTGAATGCCCAACCATGCTGTGATTCAGGGTATAGGGCTACACAGAGCAGAAAGCCAGGAGCTAGCTTCGTGGTTTTCAGCCATTTTTCCCTAACTGGTGTCTGGGAACTCTGAAACATTCGGGCCCCACCTGTTCTTCTTCTGACCCCTTAGGATCCTGAGATCATACTGTCACACCTGGGATTCCAACCTGTTCACAACTTGGACACTTTTAAGCCAGGAATGTCCCCTACAGTAGTAGACTCCTAAGTGTTTCAATCATGCACTTCGTCGTCGATAAAAAAACTTTGCAGTAGGCACCTCCCCTCTTCTGTATCCACAGCCATATCACCCGCACAACATATTCCCACCCACACCACTTGAGCTATGAAGCTGCCCAGGCACCACAGTGGGAGCTAGAGGAGCTCTTGAAGTGGTTCAGGATCTTCTTTTGTGGCTGGTGCTATTTTTCCAAGAAGAGAAAGTATCATCACCATGATTGATTTTTCATGCCCCTCCTAAGTAAGGAAAATTTTCCCACCATTCAATGCTCTCTGAGTTCATGAAGCAATCCCTGGAAGGTCTCCCCTGATAGCTGTTCATGGGCACAGGGATCTGAGAGAGTACTGATTACTCATGGCTTACCAGTTGATGGAGACTTGCTCTGTGTGGCTTAAACTGTTCCCTCTACAGATCTATATCAGCCAAACCCTGTCCTCCTCACCTCAGCGTCTCTCTGGTTCTCCTCTCTCTGCCACTTCCCTCCTTCCTGTGCTCTTTTCCCTCTAATAATGAAATAAATACCTAAAAATAAATAAAAGATTGAGCATAAAAGTGTACATTTAGGTCTTCAAGACCTGGATGGAAACACCCTCCTTTGTGTATTTCTTTGTCATCTTTCCTCTTGTGCTGATGACATCAGAGGTGCGTGACAACCCAGGGAGTGAGAAGGGTGATGGTGGAGGGAATCTGCCTTCCTAAAAGACCCCATAAAGGATTTCAGTTTCCTAATTTTAAGAGCCACTCAACACTGTCATGGGAGGAAATCTGTGGTGACATGCTACCAAAATTTGGGGAGTTACTTGGTAATTTAACATAACATAATATACCTACAACATGTTGAAAACAACAAACTTCAATAGTTACCAGCCTAAATCCTTTAAAAATGACCAAAGAGGCACCTGTCTTTCTCAGACAGTAGGATACTTGATCTCAGGGTTATGAGTTTGAGCCCCACGTCAGGTATAGTTAGCTTAAAAAACAAAACAAAAGAAAACAAAATGACTTACAAATAAGCAAAATCAATGAGGCTCAAACAATGGAGCTGGTCAATGTTGGGATGGATCCTGTCTTGTGTTCATTTAGCCACTGGGCACTGCACACTCAATGGTACCAGTGCTTATCAGCCAACCAGGTTCTCCCTCTAAGAGCTCAGGGTCTAGAGGAGTAGATGGACAAACAAGAAACAAAATTGTGAATGAAAAGAGCAATTGCTCCATAGGAAAAGAACAAGGGACTACAACTAAGTCCTGAGCTCCACCAGGTGAGGGATATGACAAGGCTATTCTGAGATGACATTGCGAATTCCTGTCGCAGGAAAAGAAGGAGACAGCCCTGCTCAAATCTGAGTGTATTCAGCCTGTCAGAGGGCACCATGGAGCTGAGGATCAGAGGCAGACTTTGATGTTCCCAGAGTCGAGGTTAGAAAGGAGGCCAGGGTGGCCAGAGGAATCTGAGGAAGAGAGCAGAGAGGGAGGGTAGGAGGACCAGGGCCTGGCGCATTTCGACAGTATCAGTGCCATTCTCCCAGTGCTGTGTGACCACATTTCCCCATACTTAGTGGTTGAACCACAAACATTGTCTCTCGGTCTCAGGGGATCAAGAATCCAACAGTGCTCACCTGGGGGCTCCTTCCAGAGTCT
>NW_019157578.1:0-2271 GCF_002288905.1 Enhydra lutris kenyoni | reverse complement strand
TGTGGTCCATATACACTATGGAGTATTATGCCTCTATCAGAAAGGATGAATACCCAACTTTTGTAGCAACATGGACAGGACTGGAAGAGATTATGCTGAGTGAAATAAGTCAAACAGAGAGAGTCAATTATCATATGGTTTCACTTATTTGTGGAGCATAACAAATAACATGGAGGACATAGGGAGATGGAGAGAAGGGAATTGAGGAAAATTGGAAGGGGAGGTGAACCATGAGAGACTATGGACTCTGTAAAACAATCTGAGGGTTTTGAAGGGGCGGGGGATGGGAGGTTGTGGGATCCAGGTGGTGGGTATTAAGGAGTGCACGTATTGCATGGAGCACTAGGAGTGGTGCATAAACAATAAATTCTGTTATGCTGAAACTAAATAAAAAAAATTATGGACTTGGAATGATAATTGTGTGTCAGTGTAGGTATCTCTGTTGTAATAAATGTACTACAGTGGTACAGGATGGAAACAGTGGGGAGGTTATATGTGTGTGTGAATAGGCAGTGTGTGGGAATTGTGTTCTTTGTACTCTATTTGGCCACGAACCCAAAATTGCTCTATAGATAAAATCTATTAATTTAATTTTATTTAATTTTATTTATTTATTTAACTGACAGACATCACAAGCAGGCAGAGAGGCAGGCAGAGAGATTGGGGGAGAAGCACGCTCCCTGCTGAGCAGAGAGCCTGATGTTGGGCTCAATCACAGGACCCTGAGATCATGACCCGAGCTGAAGGCAAAGGCTCCACCCACTGAGCCACCCAGGTGCCCCAAAACCTATTAATTTCAAAAATATGAAGAAATGACCTGCGGCTTCACAGAGATTTTTTGAAAAATAAATTAACTATAATCCTAAAATACCTTCTTGACTCACTGAAATATGGTTTCCACTCAATTTACATATTCTCCTTACTTTATTTTAACCAGGTACCTGATTTCTCTTTCGGGAGCTCTGGCTATTGTCAGTGCAGTACCCTGCTTTGCTTTGTATGGTCAGTGGATTTTGAACTTTCCTAGATGCTACTACCCATTCCTCAGTGATTGGAGATAATGAAATGTCTGATAGGATTTTTCATCTTACTTGTTTGTATAGTGCTTTTTGCTGCCAACAAGACCCTGGCACTCTGGTTGATTACAGTAGAGTAATGTTTGCACTCATCTGGAAGGATTTCTGAATTACAATTTTTGCTATGTTGCAATATTTATAGCTATCAATGCCTTACTAGTATGAAATGTAATGATCTCCTTAAAATGACATCTTAACCTATAACTCTGAGACTAAGCCAACTGGGAGAGTGAGGATATTCTTGGCTAATGTTTCTTACCTTTTAACTTTTTTGCAAAGTATTTTAAAAGTTACTGGTGTATTGTTTTCTACCCCGAAAACTTAAGCCTGCTTGCAATTAAATTAAAAATTAAATAAAACAATGTGCTGACATGAAAGGGGAAATCTTGGAAATAATACCTATGGTTTAATGAGACAAGCTTTGCCCCAAAGAGTTGCATTTTAATAATGTGCCTTTATTCCCTCACAAAGCATAATTAGTTTTGACATTCAGGATAATTTTCAGTGTCTCATATCTGCAGCATGTGAAACAAAGGACTTAAGAATTGAACATTCAGAAGTAAACCAGGTCTTCTCAAAAGCACAAAAGCCAACTCTTCAGCAATCCTTGTAACCATTCTCTATAGGGCCTGGAACCCCTTTGGCTTGGAAATTTTATGTTGTGGTATTAGGGCCCCATGAGGCCTAACTGCCAGGTTCCAGATTCAAGAAAGTCCAGAGCTGTGCTCTCTTCTCATTCCCTGCTCCCATGTTTTGCTGTACTCATTGATTATATGCTGAATTATCACCCTCCATCTTTCCCCTAAACTATTTCCAGTGAGGTGATGTGAGACTTTGTAGTACAATAAGAATGGTTACACATAAGTGCATATGTGTATTTGCCAGAAAGTCCTACAGAACCCTCACCCCCCTTAAAAAACACTGCCTTGTTCAAGATCTTTTAGATCTGACATGCAGGGGTTCCTGGGTGACATAGTCAGTTAAGCTTCCAGCTGCTGATTTCAGCTCAGGTCATGATCTCAGGGTCCTGAGATTGAGCCCGGCATCAGGCCATGCCTTGAGCATGCAGTCTGTTTAAGATTCTCTCTCTCTCTCTCTCTCTCTCTCTCTCTCTCTCTCCCCGTTCCTCTGTCCCTCCCCCCACCCCTGCCTCTCTCTTTCTCTGTCCAAAACAAACAAACAAACAAAAAAAAAA